>NC_048299.1:164360579-164375718 GCF_013100865.1 Trachemys scripta elegans
CCAACCCCCCCTGCTCCCCACTCCTGACCGCTCCCGGGATCCCCGCCCGCATCCAACCTCCCCTGTTCTCCCCGCCCCATGTTACCTGTGGGGTGGGGGAAAGGGGGGCTCAGTCCTTTCCCTGTGCATTTCCCCTGCGAGGGAGGCGGGGGGGGGCAGCCTGTCCTGACCCCACTCCCGGCAGAGCGAAGGGACCCTCGGGCCGGCGTTTGCCCCGCCCCTGCGCTCCCCGAGGAGGCGGGGCAGAGGCAGCGTTCTAGCCCCGCCCCCTCTGTGCTCGGGGGCGGGGGGCGGCTCCGCTGTAGCCACCGCCCCCCCGCAGACTCGCTGCTCCGCGCTGAGCCGGCCGGGCTGGGCTCGGGCCGGGAAGATGGCGGCGAGCAGGAGAGTGGGCAAGGTGCGGGGGCCCCGCCGGGCTGATCGCCCCGGCCCGGGGGGGCAGGGAGTGATGGGGGGGCTGTGTGAAGGGGGGGGCTGAGGATGATGGCGGGACCGGGCTGGGGAGGAGTTGGGGGGCTGGGTGAGTTGGGGGCCTGGGGGGGGGGTGGGTGAGGTGGGGGCCTGGGGGGGGGTGGGTGAGTTGGGGGGCCGGGTGGGGGGCTGGTTGTGGGGTACAAGGTAAGGCTGTGGTGGGCGCTCTGCATTACTTTCACTTTTCTTTGGGTGCTCCTGGCTAGCCAGGGGGGTGCTGGACCCACCCTAGGTCTCTGATGGCCACCCCATGGGATGCGGGGCATTCCCGGTCCCACTGTGGCTCCAAAGGCCCCCTGCGATGAGGTTAACCCCTTCCTGTGTCGTGTCACCCCCCCCCCCCCCGCATCTCATCACACCTGCCCCTGCCCTTTGCTTGTCATGTGCCTGGAGCCGGATCAAAGGTGCAGCTGTGATCCCTGTGCAAGGGGGGTGGCGGGGTTGTCTCCCACTCTGGGCAGCATCTGGCTGGACCAGATGGGAATAAAACCCAGATTGAAAAAAACCGACTTGTAACGTATCAAAATCACGCTGGTGGGGTGGGGTGGCTGGACTGACCTACAGAAAAAAGTGGGGCCCTGGATTCCCCTTAGGGCGAGGTGAGGGGGGCTGGCACAGAAGTTCACCCTTTGTGTCCTGGCCAACTTCAGACAAATGCCCCACGCTGGCCCTGGTGGTGCTGGCTTTATAAAGGATCCAGGCCAGATTGCCATGGAGGGGGAGCTGTGCAGGGATGGGGGAGGAGGGGGTTCGGGACCAAAGCGGGGATGAAGCAGGAGGAAAGGAAGCAGTTAATTTTAGGAGCAATGTCTAGTGCCAGAACCAGGCAGGTGCTTTCACTTTCTATAGCTGCTGCCTGGGAAAGTCCCTGGCTGGTTTCTCGGAAACCAAAGGTGCAGGGTGGGGATGGATGCGGGCTGAGAGTGACCTGATCTGGGAGACAGGAGGGGAGCCCTAGAGTAGGGTGAGGTGGGGGGCACTGGGTAACCCTCCTGTCCCTGGGAGTGAGGTTGCCCCACTAGGGGAGGGGAGCTGCTAGGTTGCTAGCAGCAGGAGGCTCTGTTGTTTATTTGCCTTTGGGAGCAGGAAGTGAGTTTGCCCCGCCCTCCAGTTTCAAGGCGTTTCTGAGAAATGTGCCTGATTCTGGGCCAGCTGCAGAGATGGGCAGAACCCAGCTCAGCCCCTGGTTGCTGTGGCCCTGTTGTGGGGCGAGGGAGGGTGTCTCGCAGTGGTGCCAGTTGCGGGGGCTTCAGGGGATGGGTGAACGCCGCCCCAGGGTGTTTGCATTTGCTCCGTACGCCCCAGAGCCGGGGGGCCATGGCCGAACAGTGATCCTGTACTAAATCAGTGCAGCTGCTGACGGAGCAGTGCTCGTATTTGCCCCGATTGCCCCTCCGTCCTGACAGGAGGGTGGCCAGGTCACGTTTCAGCAAGTGACGTTGCAACCTGGCGCACAGGGTCACAGTACCAATCAGATTTGGCCTGGCTGCCCCTCCGTCCAAAGGCTGTGGTTCCCGGCCAATGGGAGCTGCGGCGTCAGCGCCGGGCGTGGGGACAGCACGCGGAGTTTCCCCGATCACCCCTGTGCCTAGGGGCCACAGGGGCATGCTTCCGGTTGCTGCGCAGAGCCGACCAGACTTTTAACAGCCTGGCAATCCTCCCCCCGCAGGGGGGCACTGAGGCTCCGGGCTTCCAGCCCGCGGTGCCGTGGGCCGAAGGTTCCCCACCCCTGGGTTAGACCCTGAGCATGCGAGCGGGATCCAGCCTGCCAAGCACCTCTGAGAGAATGGTAGATGCCCGACCGCCTGATGTCCCATCTCCAGCTGTGGCCATCCCTGATGCTTCAAAGGAGAGAAAAAACCCTTCCAGAATACATAGAGAGAAATCCCTTCCTGATCCCTGCGGGTGGCTGTGGCTGAAACCCTGAAGCATCAGGAACACAGGACATAAACCGGAACTGAGCCCCAGGGCTGCTGAACCCAGGCCTTACCATCACAAGCAGCCTTGTCACACAACTGCACTTATACACTTACCCAGTGGAGGGGGTGACAAGCAGGTTCCTGGTGTGTGTGTGTCAGGAACTGGAATTCTCCCCCCTCCCACCCCTGAAGAAAGATCTGAATTGGTGCCACTGGTGCTTTGGTTTGTGCTGCTACATGGGGGTGGATGGGGCTTGCTGGGGAAATGGGAGTCTGAGGCCTATTGGGGTGACAATTTTAGGGAGCAGAAGGCTGGGGCCAATTGGGGGGCAGCTCGGAGGTGGGGGTGGTGCGTGGTCACTGATGGTTCGGCTCTGTCCTACTGCAGGAGCTGGATGACTTGAAGAGGTCTGGGTCCCGCTGCTTGAAGGACATTGAGGTGGACGACACCAATGTTCTCCTGTGGAAAGGGCTCCTGGTACCGGTGAGTGTGGGGACTGGGAGATGGGGGGGAGGGGTGTCAGAAGGGGCTGCATGCCCCAAGGGGGTCTGTGCTGGGTTCAGATGGGGGGAGCCCCCAGTTCTCCCCAGGGATCAGTGTTTGCTGGCTCTGTAGCTTCCTGCCCTCTCTCTCCTGCCCTATGACCAGGACAATCCTCCCTACAACAAAGGCGCTTTCCGAATCGAGATCAGCTTCCCAGCCGAGTACCCCTTCAAGCCCCCCAAGGTCACCTTCAAAACTAAGATCTACCACCCCAACGTGGACGAGAAGGGGCAGGTCTGCCTGCCGATCATCAGCGCTGAGAACTGGAAACCCGCCACCAAGACGGATCAAGGTACATGCCCCCCTGCCGCACGTACACGCCTCCAGGGAGCTAGTGGGGATGTTGCCCAGAAGCGCTGGGCCTGTGGAGTCTGGGGGGGTTACAAGGGTGGCAATGATGTGGCTGCAGGGGTGAGTGAGGATGGCGGCATGCGGCAATTTGTGTGGCAGGACCAGTGCGGGTGGGTGAGGCTGTTATTCTGTGAGGTAGGTGGCAATGCCAGGGGGAAGCATGGGTGGGTGAGGCTGGTACCCTGTGGGGTGGCTGGGGGTGCTGGGGCCAGTGTGGGGGATCAGGCACAATCTGCCCTGCTCCATGCCGTGCTGACCCCTTCCCTGCCCCTCTGTGCAGTGATCCAGGCCCTGATCGCGCTGGTGAACGAGCCCGAGCCGGGCCACCCGCTGCGTGCCGACCTGGCCGAGGAGTTCACCCGCGACTACAAGAGGTTCCTGCGCAACGCCGAGGATCACACCCGCAAATTCAGCGAGAAGCGGCCCTGCGAGTGACCCTGCTCCTGCTCTGGCACCCCCTGCCTGCTCCTGGTGGGGAAGACTCGCTGTCCCAGGCAGGGGTGGGGCCTATGCACTCAGTGGGTGAAGTCTAGTGAGTGGGTGGGGCCAAGGTGGCCCCTCCCACCATTGCATGCTGTCATGGCGATGCATCCCATGGAATTCTGGGGCATGTGCCCCACCCCTGCCCGGACTAAGGGGGGACCCAGCACCTCACGGTAACACTGTTGTCACTTGTTGGAGCCCTTCAACCAAGAGGGGGCACTGAAGCCCTGGGGGGGTTTGAAGTTGGGTATGTGTGCTTTCCCCTTCCCTTCATTGATTGACTCCTTTGCTCACCTCGTCTTCACTGGGGGGCTCCCAGGCCTGCCAGGAGTGGTCGGGCCGAAGGCCGCTCCCTGGGCACTGAGCTTTATGCCATGAACCCCATTGCCACTGTTGATCTTGTTTTGGTTTGTTGCCTGGCACTTTAAAACCTCAGCGGCAAAGACTGGAGGGGGGAGAGAGCAGCCCCAAATGCCTTCCCTGCACCCAGCCCATGCAGACAGGAAGTGATGCCTGCAGCTGGGCAGGTGATTGGGGCTGGGGGAGGGAAGGGGGGTATCAGGCTGGAGGGTGATTCTGGGTTGTAATAGTGTGATGAGAAATGTTTTTTAAAATAGCCCCTTTGTTTGTCGGTGGGGGGGTTTGTGTGTGTGTGTGTGTGAAATAACTTCCTTTTTCTGATCAATAAAAATGAACCGTGATCCCTCTGCTCCCATGTGCCGATCCCCCCTCGGATGATTTCCCAGGCAGCTGCCTTCCCTGCCCCAACGTGGTGTGGGGCCATTCCCTGGGGCCCTCGGAATATCTCTAGCCTCTTTCTCTTTGAGGTGGGATTGGAGCAGATGCCCTGAGGATGAACCATTCTGATCTCCCTCCTCCCCCCACCCCCTGCTCTGCACTGGAGGGGAAGGGCTCTGGGTCCTGTCCCAGCTCCCTAGGCCAGCCTGTTCCCATGGAGCCGGGTGCTGTTCCTAGCCAGCTCCCCCCAGCCCTCCCTCCTGTTCTCCCCAGTTACCACGGGCTGGCTTGAGGGTCAGACCATGAAGTTGCCCAGCTGAGAGCTGCCAAAGCCATATGTGTGACCCTATAGGGTCCCCAGACAGCACGGGGAGGGAAGCTGCATTCCCAGGGGACATAAAACTGAGGTCTTTGTGCCCATTAAAAATCCCACAGGCGGGTGTGTCAGAGCCCCTGCCAGCTTGAGTGATCACACCCTGCCTCTCTCTCTCCTCCCTTGGTATGGTCCACTCCTCCACTTCCTGTCCTAACAGTTGCTGCCTTGTGCCCTGGACCTGGAGGAAGTGACTGCTGTTGGTGCCCTCATCCGTCCGCACCATCCATGTTCTAGAGCTAGCAAGACTTTGCCACCAGAGGGCAGCACAGAGCTACGAGGGCTGTAGTTACGGGCTGGAAGGGGGCGGGGGTCTGTGCTCAAGCCTATGACTTCCAGGCCCTCTGCGGGATCTGGCAGCTTGGCGGAGCTGAGTCAAGGCCCAGAGCAGAGGCCTGCATTTGGACAAGGCCCTTCAGAGCTTGGAAGATCATTGGCACCCAGCTGGGTGTCACATTGGCACCAGCAGGAAGGCAGCCCTGGTTCACTGTCACTTGGAGCCGGGCAGCTGCTGTGGGGGTAGCCCTGAGTGCGGGCGCTTGGTTCTAATGGACCCTGGAAGTGCCAGGAGAACCACCCCTGCTGTGGCCAGCCAAAGACGCGTTCCAGATGCCCGCTGCCAGCTTGGATCCACGAGGAATGCTGGCCCCAGCCCTATGGTGAAATGTGCTCATCTGGCGTTGGCGGGGAGCCGAGGCGACTTCCCGCTGCTGATGGGCATCGCTCCTGTCTGGGCTGCAGCCACATCTGTTGCACCCTGGCCGAGGAATGTGGCCGGCGCTGATGGAGCCCTCGACCTACCCAAGCTAACCACAAGAAACTGCCCGGCGTCTGCCTGAGCTTGGAGCAGTTCTGCTTTACTGGATCTGCCAGGGTCTCGTGTGCACATGTGAGCCGTGGGCGGGGAAGGGGGCAGGCAGGAGATGGCTGTGGACGGTTACCAGCGGAGGAGATGCCACTTTGGGGGAGAGCTCCAGGACAGACCTGTTGGGAGAGGGGGAGCAGGTGTTGTGGGGGGCCTTGCTTCAGGAACTCTGCCTTGGAGGGGTCCCTGCCAGCTACCACACACCCCAGTGGGGCATTGGTGGTGCCTGTTGGAAGCTTGCTCAGCTTCAGCCAAGGACTGCGGGGGCTGGGAGAGCGGGCAGGGGCGAGGACCGGGTATCCTGCCCGTAGCTGGTCTGCCAAGCAGTGGGCTCCACCGCTGATCGTTGGGCACGAGGCAGAACCAGGCTTGGGGGGGGCGGGGCACTGTTGAAAAGAGGCCACTGGAAAGAATCTGTTATGACCCCCCTGCCCCATGCCTTCTTCCTTACCTTAGGCAGGGGAGAGAAGATGCCCCTGGAGCTGCCCTGCGCTGCTGGACCCCCCCACCCCAGGCCTCATGGAGGGGACCACCACAGGGGCGGTGCTCAGGAGGTTGGGGGAGGGAGGGCATAGCTCCTCCCCATCATGCTCTGGGGTGGGGGTGGGGGGGCAAGGCTTTTCTCCAAAGCAGAAAACCCCCTCCTCACCCATGCCCATTTCTGCCCTGCCCCCATGGGAGTGTTCAGACATAGGCGCCCAGCTCAGCCAGGCGCTGGGCTAGGCTGACTGGGGCAGGGATGGAGGTGCCCCATCCGGCATGGACCTGCAGAGAGAACACCCCCCCTAACCCGTGATTTGAAAGGGGCCATGGTGATGTCCTGGTGGGGTTGAACTCTGGGCCTTGGTGAAGGTTCTGAAGGGGCCGAGGTGGGCGCAGCACCCCATCCCCCGTGGCTAGCCCAATCTGCCCCTCTGGGAGGAGGTGATGCCCAGGCACTGAGACGTCCCTTGCTCCCATGTGAGCAGTGAGAGGGAGGATGGAACGTGTAGAGTGCTCCCATTCCCGGCACCACCCTCTGCTGTTCCTCACCCAGGGCCGGCTCTAGGCACCAGCAAAACAAGCTGGTGCTTGGGGCGGCACGTTTTTAGGGGCGGCATAGCCAGCGCCAGAATGCCGCCCCTGCCGCCCCTAAAAATGTGTCCCGGCCGCCCTAACTCACCTCTGCTGTTGCCACCACTCGTGCACCATGGCGCGCGAAACAGCTGATTCGTGCGCCGCTGCTCACCCTCCCTCCCAGGCTCTCAAACCTGGGAGGGAGGAGGAGATCCCGAGCGGCCGCG
Organism: Trachemys scripta elegans; assembly: GCF_013100865.1. Taxonomy (NCBI): domain Eukaryota; kingdom Metazoa; phylum Chordata; order Testudines; family Emydidae; genus Trachemys; species Trachemys scripta. The sequence goes on from NC_048299.1 coordinate 164,367,607, forward strand.
GCGCGCGAAACAGCTGATTCGCGTGTCGCTGCTCACCCTCCCTCCCAGGCTTGAGAGCCTGGGGGGGAGGAGGCAGGGCTGGGGATTTCGGGAAGGGGTGGAATTGAGGCGGGGCCGGGGGGTAGGGTAAGAAAAATGCGGGGAGGGGGGGCAGCCAAAATTGATTTTGCTTGGGGCGGCAAAAATCCTAGAGCTGGCCCTGTCCTCACCCATGCCCCCGTGTGCCAGGCTGAATGTCTGGGGGGCCCATCCTCACCCACGTCGCCTGGCGCGCTCTCTGCTTCCCCGCCCAGCTGCTCCCCCCACCTCATTTCTTCTTGGTCTTCACCAGCCCCTTGTCCACCAGGCTGCGGTACAGCTCCTGGACGTAGGTGTAGACGCACTTGGAGTCCGGGACGCTCATGCGCACCATGTCCTCCACCTCCAGCAGTGGGGCGCAATCGGCATGCTGCCTGCGGGGCGAGAGACCAGGGGTCAGCACAGCAGCGTTGCCCTCGGCCAGGGCGCTCGACTCGGCCCCAGGCCCCTTGGTTTGCTCTATGTGTCCCCTGGGCATGGGTGTCCCACTGGCCTCCCCTTCCTCCTGTCCCAAGCTATGGCCCCTCTGCAAACCAGGCAGTGTTTGATGCCAGTGGGCAAAGAGGAAGTGGCCCAGGATGCCCCTGTCGTGAAGGGAGGGGACCGCAGAGCTAGTGCCCTACAGAAGGGCTTGGTGTCCAGTTCAGGCTAGAGGGTGCATCCCTGGAGCTGCTTCCGGGCCTGTCCCAGCAGGACCGTGCCCTGGCCTGGTTGGGTTTGGCTGCGTGGCTGGGCCCGTGCTGTCAGGGTCACTGAGCTCTGGGCTCAGGGAGTTTGGGGACAAGGGCAGAGCTCCCAGGAGCCACAGGGTGGCCAAGCGGCAGAGGGAGTACCGCTAATTAGCGAACAGCCTCAATTATTGGATGCAGCACCCAGCCGGGCCTCCTACTACACCAGCTGACATAGGGTGGGCTGCTACACCCAAGCCCACCTGGGGTCACAGCACCTGCTGCTGGGGAGGGTGGGGCTGGGCAGTGCAGGCTCCTCCCCCTCCCTGGTGTCACAGCTCCACCCCTACTGGGCAACTGCAGATTCCTACTCTGCCTCCAAGCCCCATGTCGGATGTGTGGCAGAGGCCCTTCCCTGGGTGGGGCTGGCTGCCTGGGCATTGGGGGTGGGGTGCACTCACTCAGCAGCGGCAAAAGCCAGGGCAAAGTTCTCCCTGCGGTTGGCCGGGTCGAGGGCCGCGTAGTCGAAGGCATCAGGGAAGAACTTGTGGATGAGGGCGCAGAAGGCCAAGCCGCTGCTCCAGCTGGAGGAGAAGTTCTGGATGTCCACGTGCTGGCAGCCAGGCAGCAGAGCAGGGGCACAGGGAGGGAGAGCCAATCAGCCGCATGAGCACTGGGTGGGCCTTCCCCCTCCCCCACCCCGCAGCCTCTTTGTGGGCACTGCAAGGTCTGGGGGTGCCCGCCCTCGTGGGCTGCCCACCCCTCCCATGCACTAGGAAGAGAGGCTAGGGCAGAAAGCTGGTGGCTATGTTCTCTGGCCGTCTCCACAGTGGACGGGTGGCAGCGCTGTGCCCAGCATGGCGGAGGCCTGCCTGGTGCAGGGGGGCACTCTCCATGTTGTAGTCAGCACTTGTGACCCAGGGCCTTGGGGCAGAGCTACTCACCCGGGGATGGTAGAACCCCCCCCCCCATGCTGTACCCCTTGGGCCAGCTGCCTGCCCCAATGCTTCCCCTTGCCATCTTCCCCCCGGGCCAGGTCTAGTCACCCCCACGAAGATCCGGGTGGCAGTGTGCCCGGCTGGCTGTGCCCCTGCTGAGTTATGAGCATGACAGGCACCCTTGGGCCCCTGCCCCTTCCATCTGACATCCCTCAATCCCCACAGTCATTGTGGCAGTCGGGGGGGGGGGGGGCTAGTGTCTACCCTCCCCCGTACTAGGGCCTGCTGTGTGTCCGAGGGGAGGAAGGCTACAGGCCAGGCACCACTTCACCCTTGCCAGCCTCTCACCTCATAGCCGCGCGTCTTGGCACGACACCACTCCAGCAGCATGTTCTTGATGGTGTTGGCACCTCCAGTCTTCTTGATGTTGGGGGCCGGGCCGCTGGCTGCCCTGCAGGGGGGATGGAGGGGCCGGTGTCACAGGGAGAAGGGACAATGCACATTCTGCTGCAGAGCCCCAGAGCTGGGGCAGTGACTGGCCAGGTCCCCTCCCTCCCCCATCCCTGGGCCTTCCCTCTCTGTCCCACCAGCCCCCTGAGCCTGCACGGGGCCAGGAGCTGAAGGGGTTAACCCCCATGGTACCCTTGGTGCCACAAGAGCTGCCCTGAGTGCTTTATCCCTAACGTCCAGTCGCAGGGAGTTCCACCGGTGACAAGATGCCCCTCCCTACACCCTCTCTTGGCGTGTTAGTCTTTAATGGCACTGAGCACCCCTCATTGGTTGACTGACCAGGGCCTATCCTCCAAGCTCCACCCTCTCGTGTGTAGGCTGGCCCATTCGTAGCCCCTGGGGGGAGGTTAATAGGGGATTGCGCACCCCCCAAATTTCTCCACAAGGGCCTTGCGGGACTGGGCCCTGGGTGCCAGGCGGGGTCGGGTCAACTCCCTCCGATCCAGCGCTGGTCTCTTTGGCTTCTCTTTGGGGGGTGCAACTCCTTCAGGTGCAGGGCTCTGCCCGCTGTCCTGCTGGGCTATCTCTCCAGTGCTGCGAAGAGATGGGGAGTGGATCAGAGAATGGGCCAGGAAGAGAGGGGGCGGTGTGCTGTGGGGGTGGTAGGATCTCCCTTCCCCTGGCTGTGTGCCTCCACCTCCCTGCCTGGCACCTGGTGGCGCTGTGCTGGAGGGGCTCTCCCCACCCCCGGCTGTGTGCCTCCACCTCCCTGCCTGGCACCGGGGGTAGGAGTCCCTTATCCTGGTACTGGGGCCCCCGCGGGTGTTCTCACCTGGTGCTGCCACCTGGCGCGGCTTCTCGGCCTTGGGAGGCACCGCCTGAAAGGAATTTACAAAGTTTTGACATTAAAAACAGTCACCAAAGTGGGCTCAACTGAGTATCTGAGATTGGGGGGCTGTGCTCGGGGGGTGACCCTGTGTGAGTGGGAGATGGGACTGGGGGGGCTCTGCTAGGGGGTGCTGTGAGGGGGTGTCCCCTCCCCATATTCTTCCCCCACCCTCATTCCCCGATTCAATTGGCCTTACCCGGCTGGGGGGCCCCAGTCTCCTTCCCAAAGGCAGCGTCCCCTGTGGGGCTGGCCAGCCCCTCGTCGGGGGAGCTGGGTGCAGGCTCACCCCACTCCTCCTCCTCGCCCCCAATCTCTGGGGACAGCGGCTCCTCTGAGGTGCTCCCACCACGCCCCTGGGGGGGGGGAACAAAGTCCTTTAACAGGCCCCTGCCCCCCAAATCCCAGACCCCCGCTGCTGGCCCCGGCTCCTGTCCTCCCCCACTATGGCCTTCCCGCCCCCCCAGGTGGGATTTGAACCCACCTCCCCTGGGGGGTTACCACTGGGGCTGAGTCCCGCAGCCCATTCTGAGCCCTGGGAGCTGCTCCCTGCGATGGCCTGGGCATGCTTGTACCCCCATGGCATCAGGGAGGGCACGTGGGCACCCGCAGCACCTTCCGGGCAAGCTGGCTCCCTAGGGAGGTGTGGGGGGGTTTCCCTCCCCCCATTGCCCCATCTGATCCAAAGGGACACTCACCTCTCTGGCCACGGCACCGCTGGTCCTCTCGACTTCAGCCCCTTGCATCTCTGGCTCGGCCCCTCCAACCCCGTCCTGGGGCTCAAGCCCAGACCCACCTACTGCCTCCCTCTCCTCTGCTCCAGTCCCCTGCCCCTCCTCTGCCCCAGCCCCAGAATCCCCTGCTCCACCAGCCTCACCGCCCTCCTTAGCATCTCTCCCAGAATCCCCTATTCCCCCAGCCTCACTGCCCCCCTTAGCATCTCTCCCAGCATCCCCTGCCCTGCTGGCATCACCTTCTCCCTGAGCATCGCTCCCAGAATCCCCTGCTCTGCTGGCCTCACTGCCCCCCTGAGCATCACTCCCAGAATCCCCTGCTCCGCCTGCCTCACCGTCCCCCTTAGCATTGCTCCCAGAATCCCCTGCTCCCCCTGCCTCACCGCCCCCCTTAGCATCTCTCCCAGCATCCCCTGCTCTGCTGGCCTCACTGCCCCCCTTAGCATCACTCCCAGAATCCCCTGCTCTGCTGGCCTCACCGCCTTCCTTAGCATCGCTCCCAGAATCCCCTGCTCCCCCAGCCTTACTGCCCCCCTTAGCATCACTCCCAGAATCCCCTGCTAGCCCAGGTGCAACGTCTCCCTTAGCATCACTCCCACAATCCCCTGCTTTGCTGGCCTCACCGCCCCCCTTAGCATTGCTCCCAGAATTCCCTGCTCTCCCCTTCTCCCCCAGCCCATCCCCACCCTGAGCCGCCTCCTTGGCTCCACTCCCAGCCACCCCTTCAGCCTCCTTAGCTGCGGTCCCAGGCTCCTCTGCTGTCAGCCTGGGGCGGGGGGCGCCTTCCTGTGCCTCCATCTCTGGAAGGAGACAAGAGGCATGTGGGTCAGATGGGGGCAGCAGGGACCTGGATCGGGGCTGTGAGAGGCCCCCAACTGGCCTGCCCGGGGATTGGCCTACCAGATCCCCCCCAAGGCTCTGACTACCCCCACCCCTGAGCCCCACCATTGCCAAGTTTTGGGGGGGGGGACAGGAGGCATCCGGTCGCCCTCTGCTGGCCATACCATGGCATTGTCGGGCCTGCGATGGGGAGCTTACATCAACTCCAATGCAGTTCTTTTTCTTGGGGGGGGGGGAAGAAGAAGGGAATGCAGCCTGGGGGAGAGATTGGGGGACCATAGTGTGCAGGGGAAGGGAGAATGGGGGGCACAAAGATGCCCTGGTGGGGGGGAGAGGAGAATGGGGGGCATACAGAGCCCCTGACATGGGGGACAGACTGGGGAACCCTGGTGTGCGGGGGGAGGGAGAATGGGGAGCACACAGATGCCCTGGTATGGGGGAGAGATTGTGGAAACCTGGGAGGAGAGGAAATGGGGGCACACACAGCCCCCGGTGGGGGGGAGCTGTAGGGTGTCCCTGCAATGGAGGGTTGAACCCAGGGACCTTGTGGGGGGGTATGGAGGGGTGCCCCTGCTTCATGCAATGAGCTTGGCCAACACCAGCGAGGTGTGACTATGCAGTAAATACCGTAGGACCTACCTAAACCCAGGAGAGCTGGGGAGGCAGCCGGGGAGAGGGCCCTTGGGGCTGGCTGTACTGTCAACCCTTTCAAGTGGAATAGGAGGCCAGGCTGGATAATGACCCTTTAAAACAAGGTGCCCCACCCCCCATCCGGGGTAAACAATCTCCAGGGCCTGGAACAGGACTCTGACTCAGGCACCAAACCTGCAGTGGGGGGAGGGCACCTTGGGGAAGGGGCAGGTGACCCCCTCCTCAGCAGCTAAATATACCCCTGACATTTACCGCTCTGCCAGACCCAGGGAATGGGGGACTCGCCAACCGCGGTCCTGCCACCCCCCCGTGGTAAACTGCCTGCAGCCCCAGGCTTCTACCCCAGCTCTGCCAGTGCTCCTCTACCTTGACCTGCCACCCCCTGCTAGCCTAGCCCCGGGATCCCCCCAGTGCCCCTCAATCCCAACCCAACACCCCCTGCTAGCCCAGCCCCGGGATCCCCCCAGTTCTTCCAGTGCCCCTCAGTCCCAACCCACCACCCCCTGCTAGCCCAGCCCTGGCTCCCCCCAGCTGTGCCAATGCCCCTCAATCCCACCCCACCACCCCCTGCTAGCCCAGCCTTGGGCTTCCACCCCAGCTCTGCCAGTGCCCCTATATAGCGACCTGCCACCCTCTGCTAGCCCAGCCCTGGGCTTCCACCCCAACTCTGCCAGTGCCCCTCTGTCCTGACCCACCTCTCCCTGTTATCCAGTCCTAGGCTCCCCCCAGTTCTTCCAGTGCCCCCCAATCCCACCCAGCTGCCCCCTGCTACCCAACTCCCCCAGTTCTTCTGGTGCCCCTCTATCTTGACCCACTTCTCCCTGCTAGCCCAGCCCTGGGCTCCCCCCCCAGCTCTGCCAGTGCCCCTCAATCCCAACCTACAGCCCCTGTTATTCCAGGCCTGGGCTCCCATGAGTTGCCTTTGATTCAGATGGTCTCCCCCAGTGCCTGAGAGAGGAAAGGGGGTTGGGGTGATTCCAGGGGCTCCCCCAGTGCCTGAGAGAGGAAATGGGGGTTGAGGTGATTCTGGGGGATCCTGAGCCAGGGGCAATGGGCTGTGGACCCTCTCTGCACCTTGAGCCCCATAAGCCAGGGCAGGGGGTGTCTCCAGCCTGACCAAGCTCCCCCTACCTGAGGGGTTCATTCAATGCCCCACTTCCCTCCCTCCCCGCTATGGGCCCTCCCTGGAGTAGGGGTGCTGGCCAGGGCTGCACCCACCTGCTGGCTGCTCCACAGGACGGGCTGGTTCTGGGCTCGGTCCCCGTCTGTCCTGCTTTTTGTGTCACCGCCCCCCTCCCGGGGCAGCGCAGCCTATTTTTACCAGGAGAGGAACAGGTGCCACTTTCATTCATACTCCTCCACTCTGCCAGCTCCCCTGGTCCTCTGGGGGGGCGGGGGTGGGGGGAGCTCCACTCTCCCAGGATCACATGGGTGAGACCCCCTGGGACAAGCCTGAGGGGCTATGGGGGGACCTCACCAGGCAGGAAGTGCAGCCACTATCTCTGGCAGGGGACCCTTGTGCTGAGAGGTAGCAAATGGGGGGTGAAGCAAAAGGACAAACAACCACAGGGGATCCCACCCTGACAGCACCTGGAGTCCCTCCCTTCTCCAGCTCAGGGTACTGCCCCTGCTCCGGGGGCACCAGCCATCCAGCTTGGCACCCCGGGGCTGGAGCTAACAGAGCCATGGTGGGCTGCAAGGGGTGCCCAAACACTGGGCAGGGTCCCCATCCCGAGCCCGTGAGATGCAGGCGCTTGGCTGCTGGAGCATCAGGGATTTGGGGATCGCTCCCCGCTGCCCAGGCAGCCAATCAGGAAGGAGATTACCTCCCTCCCCCATCCTCATGAATGTCTCTGTGGAGCATCCAGGCCACTCGATGTAGTACTGGTCTGTCCCCAGTGCAGCTCTGGGGCCTGGCACGCCAACCCAGCCAGATGCTGGGGCGTTAGGCAGTCACGTGGGCATCATCCATGGGGCAGAAGGAAAAGATGGGGTAGATCCCACCTAATCCAGGTCCCTGGGTGGCTCCCCTGCAGCCGTTCCCTGCCTCCCCTGGCATCTCAGGCTCAACTGTGCCACTGCCTCCCTTCTAAAGACAAAAGCTACGTGCTCCAGTGGGTAGAGCTGGGAACTAGGAGTCAGGAGAGCTGGGTTCTGTCCTGATTCTGAGCTTGGGCAAGTCCCTGCCTCGTTCTGTGCCTCAGTTTCCCCATGTGTAATATGGTGGTGGGGTGTGACAATCTGGACACACACACTGCCTAGGACGAGCTGCCTGGCTCTGTTTAGCAGGTGGCTCAGACCGTCACTGGCTCAGAGGCAGAGGCCCCTTTCCACATAAAATCGGCAGTAGACGAGACAGGCACCACCACAGGGACACTGAGCCCAGAGCGTTCGTAAGCAGTGGGCAGGTGGTAAAACTGGCAGCCAGGGTAGGGCATGTTCTTGTGATGTGTTTGGGGGGTGATCAGGCAGGGCCTGCTCCAGCCCCGCTGGCTGTGGGATCGGTCCCAGGTGCCACACTGCAGTGCCGCCGCTTCTCCCAGGGGCCCATGGCGGGAGGTGTTGCCTGGGGTCAAAGGGAGAGAGTGGCTGGTGGTGCCCAGCATGATGGTACAGGCTGTGTCTGGGCTCTGGCAGCTCTGCTCCTGTCCTGTTCCTGCTCCAGGTACAGCCGACTCTGGAGGAATACTGCAAATAACAGCAGAGCCCCACTGTTTGCTGGCCCCCACTGTGATCATCCCCTACCCCCTGATCCCCAACATCCCTTGTCACTCCACAGCCCCACCGCCTGACAGCCCTCACAATGAACCCTCCACCGCCTGACAACCCTCACAATGAACCCCCCACCCCACAGCCCTTGTTACCCC
>NC_048299.1:164400645-164488437 GCF_013100865.1 Trachemys scripta elegans
TCTGATTGGGGGGAGCCTGGGGATGACTCTGGCTGAGGCTGTCGGGGGGATGGGGTCTCTGATGGGGGGGAGCGTGGGGGTGACTCTGGCTGAGGCGGTCGGGGGATGGGGTCTCTGATGGGGGGGAGCGTGGGGATGACTCTGGCTGAGGCTGTCGGGGGGATGGGGTCTCTGATGTGGGGGAGCCTGGGGATGACTCTGGCTGAGGCGGTCGGGGGGATGGGGTCTCTGATGGGGGGGTACTATCGTGTCTGGTGGAGGAGATGTGGGGGTTGTCTGGGGCTGACAGTAACGTCTCCTCCTTGCCTTCTCCCTCCCCCGCCCCTGCCTGCAGACTCGATCCCCTTGCGCCGCAGCGTCTGCTCCCCCATCTTCCTGTGGAGCCTGATCCCCATGGGCATGACCCAGCTGCGCGTCATCTTCTACATGGCAGCGATGAACAAGATGCTGGAGTTCCAGGTGACGGGCGGCAGCCCGGACGGTGAGGGCCCGGTGGGGAGCGTGTCCTGGATCCACTGGTTCTGCTCCATGCCCAGCCTCTCACCAGTCCCTGGCCCCCAAGGCCCCACCCAGTTCCACAGGGGCAGGGCCATGTTCTCTAGGGCCCCAGCAATCCCTGTCTGTCTCCTCGGCTCCCGGGAGGTTTGTGCCCTTCGGGGCACCGTGCTGTCAGGGGTATCTGCAGCAGCAGCCTTCCCAGACACGGGGGAACATTAGCCGTCTGGCCCACGGCATCGGAAAGGCCTTGGGTTAGCACAGAGAGGCAAAGGTTGGGCCATAGTCCAGCCTGGCCAGCCCCGGTGCAATTAGCCAGCCAAGCCATTATGGTCTCTATCTCCATCTGGCTCCTTGTCAGCCCCGAGGCCTGGCCACCGGCCTCCTTTCCCCTTTGTTTTCCCGCTGGGGCCTTGGGGCTGCTTCTCGGCTGAGGGCTGGGAATGTCTCCTTCCTCCTGGCTGGTGGCTGCTAGGGGTGAACGGCCCGGCCGCTGGGGTTCCCGCTCTCTTGCTGGATTCTCCATTGATGTGGGTTGGTTTACGCCAGTCCTTTGCCGACCCTTCTTCCACTCCAGCCAGCCACGGGGGACACACACCTCGCGGCTCTTGCTCTGCCCCAAGAACAGCTGGTTAACCCTTTGCACTCGTGTGTAGAGCAGTGCAAAGCACAGAGGGAAACTGAGGCACGCATGCGCCTCATAAACATAGTACCAAAATTCCCACTTGGTCACAAGGGGACATAGGCCAGGAGGGGGCATTGGGTGGGGTCCTGCTCTCACGGACCCACAGGGTGTGTACTGTGCCCTGGTGTTTCCCCTGCCCCTTGGAGGAGCCCCACAGAGGGCCCCGCTCTTCCTTAAGGGCCAGTCACGCGGCCTCCCCGCCTCTGGGCTCCACCGCGAGCTCTGTCCAGCGATGCCAAGCGAGGCAGGCTCCTGGCCACAGACTCACCCGCTCTTCGTGCCAATGTGATTTTCAGCACAAACCTGCCCTAACTCAGCCCGGCCAGCTCTCAATCTGTCATCCAAGGGCTGAGTTTGCCCGTCCGCCTGCAGGAGGGTCCCAGGGATTGCCTGGGGCTCCCACTGGTTTTACGGACCCTGCATCCAGGCCCTAGACTGTTACGGGACCCAACACCTCCTGCCCCCAGAACCGCTTTTAATCCTTTTGTGCCCACAAGTAGCAAGGCAAAGTACAGAGGGAAACTGAGTAATGCATAAAAATATCTCAGAAAATCATCACTTCCTCACAGGAGGGCATAGGACATCAGGGGAAGCTGTGTGTGTGTGTCGGGGGGAGCTGTGTGTGTGGGAGTTAGGGTAGGAGGGGGAGACCGAGGAGAGCTGGGGGTGGGGGTTGGGGGGAGCTGGGGTAGGAGGGGGGAGGCAGAGGCCAGCAGGAGGAGCTGGGTGTGGGTGTGGGGGGGCGAAGGTGTGGGAGGGACATAGGCTAGAATGGGGGCGGGGACCTTCTCTCCAGGCCCTTTATCCCTTGTCTGTGTCTCTGTCCCCCCCGTTGACCGCAGTGCCGGAGGAGCTGATGGAGAAGGCTGAGGACACAGGTAGGAGCAGCTAGGGGGTAGCCGAGGCCAGCCCTGCCCCCTGCCCTTCCAGCACTGCTAGCTCCGGCAATGTCCGGAGCGGCCAAGAGACTAGGGAGCCCCGGTCCCCTATGGGGCAGGAAGTGGGAGTGGGGTCTCCCACATGCAGTGGCCGATGGAGCGATGCCCTCCCCAGGCACTGTGCTCTCTGCTGTAGGGCAGAGGGATGGGGCCTGGGTGTGGGGTTCTCCCCTTGATGGGGAAGGGCATGGGCATAAGGGTCTCCTCCCTGCTCAGGGTCTGGGGGTGGGGACTGGGCACAGGGGTCTCTGCTCTGATGGGGGTGGGGACAGGGCCTGGGAGTCTCCCCGGCAGTGGGGTTGGGGACGGGGCCTGGGCACCGGGTTCTCACCCTCTCCCCGACGGACAGTTGGGTTCTACGCCTCCATCTTCGGGGTCATGCAGCTGCTCTGCCTCGTAACCTGCCCCTTCATCGGCTACGTGATGGACTGGCGCATGAAGGACTGTGTGGACGGGCCGCTGGGCACGGGCGCCACCGTGGCAGCTGGGTGAGAGTGTGTGTCCGGGGCACGGATCCAGCTTGTGGGCCTGGGGGGGCGAATCCTGGTGCTGGTGCCCCAGGCCGCGGACCCCGCTGGGGGGACTGGGGTGTGTGGGTGAATCCTGGTGCTCGTGCCCCGGGGCGCGGACCCCGCTGGGCTGGCTGGTGACTCTTCCCCCTGCCGTTCCCAGGGCCGGGGCTGAGAAGTCACCTGCTAGGCCCCGTTACCGCAAGATCCAGAAGCTCACCAACGCCATCCGGGCCTTCACCTTCACCAACCTGCTGCTGATGGGCTTCGGGGTCACCTGCCTCATCAGTAACCTACCTCTGCAGGTACCGCCGGCCCCCTGCTCTGCTCCCCCGCGGTGCCCCAGGCGGGTGCCGCCCCTCGCCCGCTCCCCCTTGCCCCATGGCCCGCCAGAGCTGGTGCCGCCCTGAGTCTCCTGTCCTTTCCCATGTGCCCCAGGCCCAATGGTCATTGTCTGCTGCTGATCCCCCGTGGTGCTCCCCCACATTCTGATGCCCCCGTCTCTTCTCTCTGCAGTTTTTGACCTTTGTCCTTCACACCTTGGTACGAGGCTTTTTCCACTCCGCCTGCGGAGGTCTCTATGCCGCTGTGTGAGTCCTCCCCCCCACGCTTGCCCCATCCTTCCTGCGTGCCCCTGCCACACTCAGAGCCCAGAGCGCTGGCTGGGGATGTCCACAGGGGCGTGACCCAGCAGCCGGGGATCCCGTCTCCCTCCCTCCTTAATCTTCCTGGGGGGCCAAGGCCAGCTGGCCAAGGCTGATGGAGTTGGGTGAGGGTCAGTCCTTTTTGATGGCCAAATATATGGGGGGAGGGGTACACACCAGCTGGGATGTGGGGCAGGCGGGAGGGGAGATGGGGGGTTGCCCCCTCGATCCCACTCGTTCTCCTGTCTGCTGGGGCCATGGCAGAGGTTTGGGGTCACTAATCAAGGGGGGTGGGGCTCACTCCTAGGACTTCGGTGGGGGCGGGGCCTGGTTACCCGGAGGGGCGCCAGGTGGGCAGAGCCCTCATTGGCCGCTTGGCCTGTGGTTGGCAGGTACCCGTCCAGTCACTTCGGCACGCTAACTGGCCTGCAGTCGCTGATCAGCGCCATCTTTGCTCTGCTGCAGCAGCCGCTCTTCATGGTCATGGTGGGGCCCCTGGCCGGCGACCCCTTCTGGGTAAGTGAAAGGGCCATGACCCCCGGATCCCCTCCCCACAGACCTCAGGCTGGGGAGCCCCCGCCCCCATCCCGTGGAGCTAGCATATGGCAAGGGGCGGGGCAATCCCAGTGCCTGACCCCGCCCCCAAGGGCTTAGACTCTGCCCCGCTCCGGGGCTGATCCACCAAGGGGTGAGGGGGGCTGGAGTGGGGAGGATGGATCTGATGCCCCTTCCCCTGGCTGGGCAGGGGGCTCTGCGGAGGCCCCTGGCCCCGTTAGACCAGAGGTTGCCATTTGTCCCAGTTGAATGCGTTAGCTGACATTGGAGAGATGAGGGGTGGGGCTAGACCCAGGCTCCTCCTACCATCCAGAAAGGGGTCACAGGGACCTCCCTGCCCTTGGAGAAAAGGAGCATCTTTTGGTATACTGGGGGGGAAGGAACAGGCTGGCTCAGGGAAGAGGGGAATGGGACATAGGGCCTTTCCCCTCTAGGGGGCGCTGGCTCTGATCTGACCCCATGGGGGTCACTGACTGGCTCAGGGGCGGGGGGAGTGGGAGTCTTTCCCCTCTAGGAAGCGCTGGTCCCTGCGCCTGGCTGGCTTAGGGAGTGGGACAGTCCCTGGTGGGGCAGGTGCCTGGGTGCAGACTGGCAAAGCTGCCCAGTTGGCACTAAAAAGGTCTTGGAGTCCGAGCTCGTTGCCCCCCCGGGGGAGGAGTGCAGGGCTGTGGAGCGGGCCCCTTTCCCAGCATGCTGTGCAGTTAATAGGGGGTGGAGAAGGAACATATTTTGGTGGCTGAATCACTGAGTGGGTAGCTCAGCTGTGAGATGAAATCACTGATTTCCCCCCCTCCAAATCTCTCCCACTTGCCTTGCATCCCACCCCCCCCACCCCCCCGCAGGTCAATTTTGGCCTCCTGATCTTCTCTCTCCTGGGCTTCCTGCTGCCCTTCTACCTCTGCTACTTCCGGCGCGCCCTGCTCCGGGATCAGCCGGCGCTGGGAGAGAGCCCGGACCTGGCTGAGGGCGCCCAAGTCAAACTCCAGGACGGCGTGGCCCTCAATGGCATGCTGAGTGCTGACGACACTGCGGCATAGGGGGGGCTGGAGAAGGGGGGGGGGAGAGCGTGGGTGACATAGAACAAAATGCCAGATCCGCTCATCAGACGATTGCCGAACAGATGGGATGAGACACTAAGAGCAGGAAAAAGAAACACTTGTAGGTTTCAATACGCGGGAGCCATGGAAATAACCGAGCTGCATCGAATTTCTAATAGTTTTTTTATATATATCGAGAGAGAGAGAGAGAGAGAGCTATATATTTTTGCAGGGAACTTTATAAAGCTCTATGCTGTAAATAACTAACCAAAGATCGGGGTGCGCTCCTAAGCCCCAAGTCAGGACGCGCCCTTCCCATAAAGATCTGCTGGTGCCGGATCAGGGCATTCAGGATAATCATTTCTAGCACTTACCTAGCCACTTTCATCTGTCAAACTGTGGTGGGTGAGTATCAGAATTCCCCCCCACACACACCATGTTCTAGATGGGGAAACTGCCTAGCTGCTGAGTCCTGGGTTTGAATCGTAACTTCCCCCTCCCTGCCCTGCCTGACTGAGCCTTCGCCTATCAGCTAACATGGAGGGGTCAAACTTTCCTCACCCTGCTAGGACGTCCCTCGTTGGCCCATGCTGGGTTGTCGATAAAGTTTCCTTTAAAACAAATGAAAGGAAGTGTTTCTCCACACTGTCAGCCTAGTGGAACTCTTTGCCGGAGGATGTTGTGAAGGCCAAGACTAACGGGGGTTAAAAAAAGAACTAGATAAGTTTATGGAGGACAGGTCCATCAATGGCTATTAGCCAGGATGGGCAGGGATGATGTCCCTAGCCTCTGTTTGCCAGAAGCTGGGAATGAGCGACAGGGGATGGATCACTTGATGATTCCCTGTTCTGTTCACTGCCTCTGCGGCACCTGACTTTGGCTACTGTCGACAGACAGGATACTGGGCTAGATGGACCTTTCGTCTGACCCTGTACGGCCGTTCTTATATTCTCTTCTAGGATGTCCTGTCTGCCAACGCTGGGATGTTGATAAAGTTTCTTTCTCTTCTAGGACATCCCCTATCTGCCAATATGGGGTGTTGATTAAGTTTCCCCTCCCTTCTCAGGCCGCCCCACACCAAGATACCCTCTATCTGCTAACTCTGGGATGTCAATCAAGTTTCCTTCTGTTATAGACACTCTCTGTCTCCCGACACTGGGGTGTTGATCCAGTTTCCCCTCCCCTATTTTATAAGCTGTGTATGGTGGCGTGGATCCCACCCCACCCCAGCAGAACCAGGCCCTGGGAGGTGTCTGGGGCGAGTGGCTGCCGGGGGCGTATTTCTCAGGTGCTCCGATTGGTCTCTTATTTGGGAGGGCGCAAACGTGCATGTCCACAAATGGTACTAAGGGTGGGTCCGATCCGACCTTGAGTTCTGAGTCTGGCTGCGGACCTCTTGGGGAAGGGGGGCAAGGGCCGGGAGGGAGGTGCTTGAAATCACATCTGTCGTTCCGGGCAGCGCTGGGGAGCAACCGCAGTTGGCCACCTTCCAGTGACATCGTTGCATCCATTCTCGGTGGTGTTGCCCCCCCTTCCTGGGGACCAGCGAAGGAGTTGCCCAGGAACGGGTGGGAATGGGCCCCTGCCCCCTCCTCTCTGTAAGCCCCTCTCTCTCCCCGCCCCCGTCGCCGGTGCTCCCCAGCCAGTGGGGGATTTAATTTATTGTTCTGTTCGTATGTTTCAGAGGAAATAAAAAGGCAAATATAAGGCCTGGTAGTGATTGTGTCTAGGGGATCTGGGCCCCACCCAGTGATATCCCAGCTCTCTTGGGGCTTCCAGGAATCTCAGGACAAGGCCCCTCAGGAGGTGTCGTCTCAAGTCTTGCCCCAGATCAAAAACGGGCCAAGAGGCAAGAATCGGAGAGCAAGATCAGCCAGGCAGGTTCCATCCTGGCAGAGGGTTAATGCCAGGTCTGCCGGCTCTGCACGGGTTCCCGTGTCTAAGCTCTTCGCGTGCTGGCAGAGAAGGTGAGTGGCAAAGCGGCAGCAGCTGCAACGGAGAGCACACCCAGTGCGGGAGGTCAGTCAAGGTGTAGCGAGGGAGCCCAGCAGGAGCGCTGCCAGCTTTTCTGCCACCCTAGGTGGCGGAAGGTCTCGCCCCCAAATGCCGCCCCCCACAGAGGCAGCGGAAGCTCCTGCCACCGAAATACCGCCGCGGTCACCGCCCCCCAAATTGTAGCGCCCTAGGCGACCGCCTAAGTTGCCTAATGGATTTCACCAGCCCTGGAGCCCAGAGGGACAGGAACGGGCAGCATGCCGGGAGCTGGCATTCAGTGTCTGCCCAATGCAAGGAGATGGAAGAATTTGAACCCCGCGTCCCACCTGACAGGGGTCTGAAATAACCGTTGCAGCTCAGAAAGGGGCCTGGGTGTCGTTGCAGACAGATCAGTGGAGAGCTCTGCTCAATGCGCAGCCACTGTGAGAGCAGCAAAGCTGCGAGGATGCCGAAGGAACGAGATGGTGAATAATAGTGAGGATATTATAGCGCGTTCATATCAGTAGATGGCGCGGTCTCCTCCGGACACCATGCGCTGCACAAGTCGGCCCATCTCCAGCAGGATGGTGCGGATCTTGAGGGGTTCAAAGAAGGGTGACCAGAATGATCCGGGGGCCTGGAAACGTGCTCCAGCGCTGAGAGATTGAAAAGATGGGGGATTGTTACCTGAGAGGGGATGTGGGCGGGGACGGGATGGAAGTCTATAAAATACTAAAGGGAGAGCTGGAGACGTGGAAAGGGGGCAAATTCCCACCACAAGAGTGGAAAGGCTTATTTAATACAACACACTGTTAACTGGGAGAACTACCTGCCGCAAGATTGCAGTGAGGCCAAGAGCAGGGCTCCAAAGAGGGACTGGCCATTTCTGTGGGTAACAAGACTAGGCTGACTTTTATTGAATGCTGTCTGCATTGGGGCAGGGATATTAGAGCTCCGGCTGTGAGATTTAAGCCAATCTCTGATTACTAGTGATGAGGATGAGAGAGAGAGAGAGAGAGAGATTATCCCACATTGGACCCTGCGGGGTTCTTACATTTTCCAGGGCAGCCGCTGGTTCCCGCTACTATTAGAGACGGGAAACCGGGCTAGATGGCCCTGGGCCCTGCTCCGGTCTGTTGGGCTCCATGTCCTCCATGGTGACTGGCCATACCACTTGCTGCAGCCTCATGCCACCCTGTGATCACCCAGTCAGAACAGGGTTGGGTCTGGCTAGTGCTGAGATGGGCGTGTGGTGGGTGCTGTCCCCTTGCAGTCAGTGCTGGCTCCAATGCCCCAGCGTGGTGCTAGGGGGCGCTGTGCTGCAGGGAGCACAGGTGGGGTGTCACGGATCTACAGGTTCTGTGCTACGCCCTGGCCTGGAAGCCCTCCCTTGGGAAGATGCCGTCAGCACGCCAGGTCCCCAAAGGGTCAGACCTTTCCACCAGGACAGGCCACGTGGCTTCAACGCCTCCAAGACCGAGCCTCTGGGCTCCAGCCCTCCTCCTTCACCCCGCGAACTTCGTCCAGTTGAGTCAGACGCCGGGCCAGTGACCAGCGCGTCTCTACACTTACTGCAGTGACCGTAGCCGCCATCTCCAGGGTCAGCTGGCCCCCCGCATGGGGCAGCCGGTGAGACAGAGCTCAGCCTGGTCCACGCCGTGCTGCTTTAGGAACCATCCTTGGCTTCCCGGCTTTGGCTCGGTCCCAGGGGAGAGCGCCAGTGTCTTTGGGAGGCCAATACTCACCACAGGTTCCTGCTACCGCGCTGATCTGGACGGCACCGGGCTTCGCTGACACGTTCAGCTGCCACTGCAGGGAGGCGTTCAGCTTCACTTGCCGGGGACGGCGTGTGCAGCAAAACACCTGGCCACCGCGGCTCTTTGGTGGTGGTGGTGGGGGGTCGTTGGGGTTGCCATTGGCTCTGTAGGCGCTGCCAGTGATTGGCGCTGGTGCCAGTCTGCCCTTAACAGGACCTTCAGATCACCCCATGCACTTACACGTGCCAAACGCCTCGGGTCTCCTGTGCTTTACACTCCGTGCATAGCCGCACGGAGCACCAAGGGAAACTGAGGCACGCATTGAGTCATACAAATATGACAAAAATTCCTATATTTGTCACAGGGGGCTCAGTAGGGGGCACTCTTCCCTCCCACTCCAGGCCGGCCCCAATGCCCTACTGGGGTGCTGGCCATGCCATTCTACAAAGAGCAGGGTATGGGCTTTGTAGGGCTTGATCTCGCCTCACAGCCCATGCAGCCCCCAATGCCCCAGGACAGCACTAGGGGGCGCTGTGCTGCAGGGAGTGGGTTGGGGGGACTAGATAGGGGGCGCTCTCCCCTCACAGCGCTGACCCCAATGTGGCATTAGGGGGCTCTGTGCCGTTTTAGGTTCTAGCTTTCAGATGAGACTGAAAAATGAGCCCTGGCCTAGTGCAATAATGGAAGAGCCTGTTGCACTTTCCAAAAGCACAGGGGCATTTCCGCGCTGTCCCCCCCCAAACTCCAGCCCTGTCTTCACCTTCTGCCTCCCCTCACTGCCCCCTGGAGTTTCATTTGGGCAGCCCTTTGGTCTGTTTCTTGGCCTAAATGCTTCTGCTGTGGTGTTAATAACAGCTGCTGCGCCTCCCCCCAGAGGTGGCTGCATTTGCGTGCCAAGGGCGTGCGGCCCCTGGAAAGTGCTGTGGGGGATCCTTCGGCCTGCAGTATCAGTGACACGGATGTTATTGCCCCATCCCCTTTGGGGTCTGGCTCTCTTGGTGGAGCTGAAGCCCAGCCCCACGTGATTGCCCAGAGTTGGGGTTGTGTTTAGGGGCTCTGTCCCCCGTTGCTGTCCCCTCAATATCTTGGCAGCTGCAGTGTGCTCCCAGCCATGATAGGCGCGGCATCCGGATCCCACTCTGCCGCATGGTGGGCTGCGTCTCTCAGGGCCAGGGACCCGCCGGCAAGCACGATGGGCCCGCTGGCTGAGGGCGAGGCGTGCCAGCAGGCAGGGTAAGGGAAGGAGCGGGGTGGGGGGAGTAAGGCTTCTGGGAGGGCAAGGTAGGGGGCTCCCTCCTGAGCTGAGACTTCTGGGAGGGGGTGAGTAGAGGGGCTCATGGCTGGGGGGCAAGGGGAAGTGGAGGGTGAGGCTCCAACCACAGGGGTCTGTGTCAGGGGGCAGCCGCCAGCCTCTGTCTCCCCAAGCTCTGTGGGGAAATCCCAGCACCTGTGCCAGCTGTGGCGACTCTGGTGGGTCCAGCCACCCCCGCAGCTACACACACGCACTGGTGCCCCTGTGTCTCCGTAGCGGCCAGCTGCAGCAGGGCCGGGGCTGGGGTCAGTCACCTATTCGCCTGTGCACACTGTGGGGTCCCTGGCCCCTTCCTTCCCCTACGCAGGCCCCAACTGCTGGATGCCAGATGCGGGGGGCCGGGGTCTCTCTTTCACATACTCACACTCTCTCTCCTGCAATGCAAAGCCAGGCTGGACCGTGCCCTGGTCAGAGCAGCCGAACCCTGTAGGAAGATCCGGGTTAACAGCAGGAGTTTTGCCTAGGGGGAGGGAGGGGAGAATTTCCTTCGTTTTTCTTCTTTTTTCCCCACATCAAAGGAGAATTCAGTGAGGTAACACCAGCCGTGCCCTTGGCCCGGTGACCCGAACAGTCAGCCCTTAGTAGGGTTTCAGCATATTTCCCTGTGCTGAATACCGGACACCTGGAAACATTATTCATCTTCAAGCGAGTTCAACAGTAATCGATCAGAACTATGCGGTACAAACGTTCAAATTAACATCAAACTGACTGAGCCCTTTAAAAAGAAATACTGAATAGTTGAATTCTTTTTATTTCTCTTCTTATCTTTAAGCCTTTAAGATTCACATGGGGAGGGGTGATACACACCCCTACCCCCCCCCATGCACACACAGGGAGAGGTAACACACACACACACTCCCATACACCTCTCTCACGCAGTGGAGGTGACCGACTGACCCAACGCTCCCTTCCCGGTGCTCTCCACCCTCCATGCTTGGCTGGAGCCCTGGGATGGACCTGCCTCTCCTGGTACGTGGCGCCACATCTTCCCGAGGCAACACATGGGGCGGCGGGGGGGGGGGACACACACGCAGGGTCTCACGCCCCAGCTCTTCAGATTTCTGCCAGGGTTCACACCAGAATGTGGCCAGCAGCCGCCTTTTGGCTCTGTGCAAGAGGGAAGGGATCAAAACTGCTTCCAGCCACAGGGTAGGGGCGGGGAGGGATGACCTGGCCTGTGTCTTTGTCTCTTCCCTCCCCTCCCCCTGTGGCTGGAAGCAGCTTGTCCCTTCCTGCCCGCACACTGTCGAAAGGCAGCGAACACCTCCAGGCCGCTGCTGGCCACCAACATAACCCAGCCCCTTCCTGGCCCCTGGCTACAGCCCTAAGGATGCATTGTGCACCAGGGACCAGGGAGCCTGACTGCCGGGGCTTCAGCAAACCCAGCCAGAGAGATGGCTCAGCAGGTGTCTAGGGGATGGAGCAGCCTGTGCCCCCTGGGACAGGGTCCAGGAAAGTGGGGGGTGAAGGGGCAAAGCAGGGAGAGGACAGTGAGAGGGGAGCATATAAAGGGCCAATGGGTGGGCAGCAGAGGCGACACGTAACTGGCCACCGCCTAGCGCCTGCCCACCCTCACCAGCCACTGCAGCTCGCAGTGTGCGGCTAGCGCCAGCTGGCAACAGGACGGGGGCTGGAGCCCTGCTGGCTGAGAGCCGGCACGCAGCGGGGGCTGTGCTGACGGACCAGCAGGAGGGGGTGGCCGGCCCCGCATGCTACATATTCATCCCGCCACCAGCCTGGCACACCCACCCACATCAGCGGCCACTGGATCCCCCCTCCCCGCCACTGGTTTTCGGGCAGCTGGCGAGCAGAGATCTGACCAGCAGCAGGACCTGACAGTACAGATTGGGGGGGAGACAGAAAATACAGGACAATTTGCCCATTTTAAAGAATAAGTCAAGAGGGCCTAAATATGGGACTGTCCCTTTAAAACAGAACATCTAGTCTCCCTAGGCCTGAGACCACCTCACCCTACGCCCATGGCAATCCCAGACCCCTCTCCTGCCCGGTACCGAATCCTCCCGCACGCACTAAATTAAAAAAAAAGGGGTGGGGGAGGGGCTTGCCCATTGCCAGAAGAGGATCAGGGTTAGGAGCAAGGATGTGATACATTGAAGAAGATTAAAGCATTGGGCTGGGGGCCAGGACTCCTGGGGTCTATTCCTGGCTCTGACCTTTTGGGTGACCCTGGGCAAGTCCCTTCCCCGCTCTGTTCCTCAGTTTCTCCATTTGTCGAAAGGGAGTAATGGGAGGGTCGTGTGGCTAATTTGTTAATGACAAAGAGCTTTGAGCTCTCGGGCTGGAACGGGCTAGAGAGGGGCAAAGGGAAATATGATTTATCGGCTAGGGCTGAGTCTAAAGGCCATCTACTGAGGCTGAGGGAACTGGGGTTATTTGGTCTGCAGAGGAGAAGAGTGAGGGGGGATTTGATAGCTGCTTTCAACCACCTGAAGGGGGGTTCCAAAGAGGATGGAGCTCGGCTGTTCTCAGTGGTGGCTGATGACAGAACAAGGAGCAATGGTCTCAAGTTGCAGTGGGGGAGGTTTAGGTTGGATATTAGGAAACACTATTTCACTAGGAGGGTGTTGAAGCACTGGAATGGGTTACCTAGGGAGGTGGTGGAATCTTCTTCCTTAGAGGTTTTTAAGGTCAGGCCTGACAAAGCCCTGGCTGGGATGATTTAGTTGGGGTTGGTCCTGCTTTGAGCAGGGGGTGGGACTAGATGACCTCCTGAGGTCCCTTCCAACCCTAAACTTCTATGATTCTATACGTTAATAGACGCAGCGTTTCTTTCTTTCTTTCTTTCTTTCTTTCTTTCTTTGAAGTTCTTGTCTCACGTCTTTTCTCTAGTCCAGCACCATGCTGGTGGCTGCCATCTCAGTTCATGCCAATGGATGGCAGGGAGATGCAGCAGGTAACCTTCCATCAGATGGGGTGGGTGCTCCTATTCGCTGGGCAGGAAGAGGGCACGGTCAGGCCCCACTAACACCTTGGCTGCTTCCCCAACCACAGGGGCAAGAAGGGAACGCTCTGCTCCCCTTTCTGGCACTGCTCCAAGGAAATAAGCCCAGGAGTGAGATAGCCTGCTTCACTGCTGGGTTTAATGCACTCACCTGCAGGGAGGGCGGGTTACACAAGGGGCCCAAGGCAAATACCCATGAAAGGAGCCTCCCTGTCCTGCCTGTGGGGTGGGCAAGTATTGATCTCCTCATGGACCAGATGGGGAAACTGAGACCCAGAAAGGAGAAGTGACTTACCCAAGGCCAGATAGCATGTCAGTGCGGGAACCAGGAATAGAACCCAGGAGTCCTGACTCCCAGTCCCACTTCTACTCTATCCATTAGACCCCACTCCCCTCCCAGAGCTAATGCTAGAACCCAGGAAGCCTGGCTCCCAGCCCCTCCTCCCACTGTACCCACTAGACACCACTCCTCTCTCACTGGTTGGGTTTCACTAGGCCTTGTGCCCCCACACTAGGGGTGGCTGCCCTCACAGTGACCCCTTGTGTTATACGTCCCTTCTCACCATTGTCTTGCACTGAGGTTATTTCATGTGCCGAGAGGCCAGGATCCTATCCCAGTTCTTCCCAGAGCAGTTGTACCCAGAGCCCATTGGGGATGGGGCACAGAGCCAGTTGCCCATGGGGGCAGTGGGAGCAGGGAACAGGAGCAATGGGCCATGAGTGGCTGGCTGCCAGGGAGATCTCCACCCACAACATCAGCTGGGCAGGGGCAGGGGCTTGGCTGGTGCCCACTCAATCCATGGGTGAAGCTGTGGATGCCAGCGGGTGCATGTCATGCCAGTGGTGCTGCAGCACCATACCAGACCGACCATGCTGCCCATCCTGGGTGGGCCACCTTCCCACGGGCACAGGGGGCTGCCTGCCGCAGCCCTGGGGAGCGCAGACACCAGGTGGGGGGGTCTCACCCGGCAGCCTCAGGCCCAGCCCAAGTGGTCGGAGCTTGGCCGCCCGCCTGGCAGTGGAAGCACCACGCTGCTTGTCGGGGACAGACCACCCCGGGGCGTGGCACCATGCCACACCTCCCCGATCTGCAGCAGAGCCGTGGGGAGGCAGCCAGGCAATCGGGGTAGGCCCCCTTCCCACACCGCCCCCCTCCCCCTCCCCGGCCCAGCAGGAACCCTTCACTTCCCTCTCCCTGCCCATGCTAATCCCTGCAGGAGGAAGTAATTCCCCTTGCCGGGAAGATTATTAGAAGAAGCCGGGCTGCGCCCCTTCTAATCCCAACACCCGAGGGGGGGCCAGGGGCCTAGTGGGGAGGGGCTGGGGGGTCAGTGTGGGGGCCCCAGCCCCCCCCATCTGGGGCGGGCACAGCCACATACGTGGTGTGGTCTCTCGCCAAGCAGGGGCATGAGGAAACTGACCCTCCTGGGGAGGGGGCAATCGGGCTGGGGTCCCCAGGCCACAGGGCACCCCGCCCTGCCCCCGGATTGTCTTGGTTCCCTGGGAAGGCAGCCGCCAGTATTAACCCTTGAGGACTCAGGTCCAGCAGAGCTGGATGTTGGCAGGCAGGGACCAGGAATGGCATCTCCCACTTGGCTGCTGTGTAGACGGGCACCGGCTGCGCTCAGGGCAGGAAGAGATGAGCAGCACTGGGCACTAATGCCTAGGGCACCAGGACGGGCCCCCGTGCCCTTGGGGGTCAGATCAGCCTTGGTGGTGGGTCTCCCTCACAGCAGCATGCCCCCCACACCCCGCTCTGTCTGCCTGCAACCCACACCCTGGTGCGGCAAGGGGACCCCATTCCCATAGGGACCCCTGATGCTCATTGCAGGGCTGGGAGGGGAGGGCTGGCTGGGGGAGGAGGGGCTTGGACATGTGGGGAAGGGCCCAGATGTTGTTAGAGGGGGAGGGCTGGACTCCTCCCCCCGAAATTGGCATGGGGGCAGGAGGCAGCGATGAGCAAATGAAGGCGCCGGGAGGGGCTAGAAAAGGGAAAGGGGATTTTTGCAGCTAACAGATGCTGCGAAAGGGCTGCGTGTTCGGTGGACCATGGCAAAGGGATCACGGAGGAGGACTGAAGCCAGGGAGCAGGGCTGAGCCCCCCCCGACACCTCTGCCCCCCCCAAGAATCCAGGGGGTGAGGCTGCCCCTCTAAGCATCCTCACTGCCCAAGGCCATCAAGATAGGGGTCCCTGAGCAGGGAATCTGAGCCCTTTGGGCACTGCCCTGCCAGTGGGCACTGGGGGGCCCTGGTGTAGCTCTGCCAGGGGGAAAACCCTGCTCCACATACACATGGCTCCCCCCCTCCCCGCTCCCTCCACGGCTCTTTCTGCCCGTGCCCCCCAGCGTACCCTGTCCTGGTTGGGAAGGGGGGGGCGCAGCTTCCCCCCCCCCGAGCTCTCTGTGTCATCGCACCCCCTTCCCAACAAGGGAACCCCCCCAGCAGCACAGCTGGAGTGGGGTCAGGCAAGGGTTAACACAGGCCAGGCGCTGCGAGTAGGAGGTTCTCGCTTAGTCAGGGCTGCAAACGCCTGGCAAGGTGTTGGGCTTGCACCACGGGAGGGGGGGCAGCGTGAGCTGGGGGAAGGGACCATAGAGGGGTGGGAGGGCAGGGGGAGGGGCACAAAAGGGGGGAGGGGAGACAATGGGGACCAGGGAGTATCACAGCAGGAGGGCAGGGGCCTGCATGTGCCAGGTGGGCACTTCAGGGGCTGCCAACCCCCTCCTACCCCGCATGGGGCCATGGGCGGGAGAGGGGGGAGGAGAGTGCCCACCAGCGTGCCCTGGGTTCACCCCACCTGCCCAGCACACCCTGCACTACCCTGCTCATTTCATGGCTGAGATCCTGGGTGGGGGCACCCACCTCAGCGCGGCTCCCGGCATGGCCCTGCCTTAGCTCCAGCCATGCCCAGGTCCTGGGTGACAGGGCAGGGGAGGGAGGAGATTCAGCTGCCCCACCACCACCTCCATCACTTTAGGTGAGGGCCTCTGGAGTCAGGCCCAGGTGCTGTGGAGCCAAGCTGCAGCTGCAGCCCCAGGCCAGGATTCCTGGGTTTGCATCCGGCTCCACTGGCAGTGAAAAAAAAAGAAGCAAGTTCCTTGCCTTCGGGAAATGCATCAAATTGTGACCCCGGTGTGAGCGATGCAGTGGTCCTGCCTGGGGCTGAACAGAGCCTGAGCCAATCACTGGGAGGGGTGTGAACAGCCCTGTGTGTAACTGACACGCTGCCTGAGTCTG
The DNA here is from genome assembly GCF_013100865.1 of Trachemys scripta elegans. Classification (NCBI taxonomy): domain Eukaryota; kingdom Metazoa; phylum Chordata; order Testudines; family Emydidae; genus Trachemys; species Trachemys scripta. Next base: position 164,416,752 of record NC_048299.1, read on the forward strand.
AACAGAGCCTGAGCCCATCGCTGCAAGTGACATGAACAGCCCCATGTGTAATTGACACACTGTCTGAGTCTGCACAGAGCCTGATCTGATCGCTCCGAGAAGGGTAGCACTGTGGGGTGTAAACTCCAGTGTCCTAGGGACATCTCTCCTCCCCAATGTGCCTGCCCCCCGTTTCTCCAGCCTATGCCTCTCCTCCCGCCCTCCCCACACTGAGCAGGCAGGCGCACACTGGCAAGGGGTGTTCTGGGTGCATGGGGTGGGCACCAGAGGTCATGGGGGGGGGGGTCAGGCATCCAATAGCATCAATAACGGAGGCTGGTCTTCTTCCCCCGAAAGGGATCGCCTCTTCTTTGACTGCTCCCCCCACCCCTGGAGGGAAGGGTTCTTCCTGGTATGCCCCGACCAGCATGGGAAGGGTTAACTCCCCCTCATCTCCTTTGGGGTGGGGGGGTGCGGGGCCCGTCCATTGTGCTCCCAAGGGGGAGGAGGGCAGGCAGGTGTGTGCCCGGGACAGCGGAGGACAGGCCAGGCTTGGTGTGCAGATCTGGGCAGGATGATGAAGGGACTGTCCCTGGGGAAGAGAAAGAGCTGAGCCCGCAAGACCAGGGGTCACCCCGCAAGGGGGGCGCAGGAGAGAGACGGGGGCTGGAGAGAGAAGGAAAGGGGGGCATAGAGGGCCCTTGGCTATGTTCTGGACAGGCTGGGCCCTACTGCCCCCCCCCCCCCGTTACTTGGGGCAAAATGGTTTCTCTGTGTCCCTGTGTAGGGAGGTTATGGGGAGGGGGGCAGAGACAAGATCGGGGGGTACAGAGGCAGTGGGGGGGGGGGCACAGAGATAGGATCGGGAGAGCCCAGAAGCTGGAGGAGGGGCAATGAATCATGGAGGCAGTTGGAGGTGGGCGGCGGGGGGGGCTCAGTTGCTTGGTTGTGGGGGGGAGGGCCCAGCTGGAGTGTGTGTGGGGGGTGTAAGGTGAGTGGCACCTCTAGGGTTTCGGAAGGTCTGACAGGGCCGTGGGGCATTAAACATTCATGCTGGTAACCTGACCCCCTGCATTGTCTGCACAGCCGCTGGCATGGGTCACCTTACAGACTTCAGCTCTGCCAGCTTGCCCACGGCATTGCGAGCTTCCCCACAGCAGTGCCAGCCTGCCTACAGTGCTGCCTGTGATCATCCCCCACAGCAATGCCAGCCTGCCTATGGTGCTGTGAGCTTCCCCGCAGCAGTGCCAGCTGCCCACAGTGCTGTGAGCTTCTCCATAGCAGTGCCAACATGCCCATGGTGCTGCGATCACCCCCCACAGCAGTGCCAGCTGCCCACGGTGCTGTGATTGTCCCCCGCAGCAGTGCCAGCTGCCCATGGTGCTGCAACCTTCCTCACAGCAGTGCCAGCCTGACCACAGTGCTGCGAGCTTCCCCGCAGCAGTGCCCATTGCGTGTCTCTCCATGTGTGGGCATGTGTATCTAATGTTTCTGGGCGTATCGTGAGTGCGTGTGCATCGGTGTGTGTGTGCATGTCACTGTGTGTGTGTGTCAGTGTGTATCATTGTGTGTGTGCATTGGTGCGTGCGGGAAGTGCCCTGCGTCCCAGGGACCTGGCGCTCGTGGGGCTCGCTGACTGGCTGGAAAGTGGGTCAGTGAGCTGCTGTGATGTCACAGGCGGTGCTGTGCTCTGGGCACAGGGGGCCTGGGAATCTGGGCCAGACACAGGGAGAGCGTGGCTGTAACCTGCCCTGCCAGTGCCCCCTGCCCAGAGACTGCCCCTCCCACACCCCAGCACTGGGACAATCCGGGCCTCGTCAATCGCTGGGAGAAGTATGGGGCCCATGACACACAGCGGAGGGCAGTGGTGGGCTAACCAAGGGGTTCTCCCCCAGAAGTGAGGAGCGGGAAGCAGGCCCAGTCCTGGGACACATGATCACAGAGAGGATCATTGGGAACAGGGGGGTTGACTCTTATTGCAGTGCGTGAATTGGTCGTGGGGGGAGGTGGGATCGGTCTGCCCCTGGGGGCCTGTCTCTTTCCTACCCTTCAGCCTGTTACCCTGGGCATGGCACCCCCCAACATGGGCACCCCCTTTCTTCTCCTGCCCAGACTCTGATACCTGATCATCCCAAGGCCTGGCTCTCTGGACTCCTGGCTCCCTCCTAGATGCCAAGGCCGGATCGGACCATTGTGATCCTCTCGTCCGATCTCCTGTGTAAACATGGGCCAGAGACCTGCCCGCAGATCATTCCCAGGGCAGAGCTGAGAAAAGCAGCCCCTCTTGTTTGAAAAATTGCCAGGACTGGAGAACCCACCGCACAAGGTCCAGTGGCTAATTACTGTCTCTGTTAAACACTACCGGGCTGAATTTGTCTCGCTTCAGCTCCCAGCCATTGGATTGGGTTAGATCTTTCCCTGCTAGACTGAAGAGCCCATCAGTAAATATCTGTGAGTACAGTTAAGCTGTGATCAAGTCACCCCCATAACCTGCTCTTTGTTAAGCTAAATACCTGCTGTTCCTTTGCCTGTCTCCTCACACCCCTGTATGGGCATCAGCTGCCCCCAGCCCCATGTGCTTGCCCTCCAGCTCAGAAGCTGGGTGCATGGGCCATTTTTCCTCACCCCCACCCCCCACAGCTGCCAGCACAGACCCACACTGCCGGGCTAAGAGGCTCCCATCTTCCCCCTTCTCTGAGTCATCCCTCGGCCCCGGCCCCTATAGACCACCTTGGCTTGGTGCTATAGGGCAGGGGAGACCCACACCAGCATGCTGGGCAGGCACCATGCTGCTTTCACAGGAGATGTTCTGGGGCGTGAGGGGTGTTGGCTGGGCTGGGCCTGCGCTACGGCTCTTGTTCCCTCACAAGCCCCACTGGGGCGGGGGGATCTACCCCCCTGGTGTTACCACAGGGGGGTTGGTCCCATCAGGCAGCGAGACCGTAGCTTTGATCAGCACCCCTGGCCGGTCCCACCAGCTGCCGGGCTAAGGGGATCCCTACAGTGCCACTGTCTCCCTGAATCGTGTCCCATACTCTCTAATAGCCTTATGGCTTTAAGATATAAAACCATTGAAGATGTTTATCTTTTGCTTTCCTGCCACTTAATCCCCCTGATCCCCCCAGCGAACAGCTGTTCAGGCCGTTAAATTGGAACTTCACCAATGGGAGATCGCATGGCTGCCCAATGGGTTGTGGCAAGGAGGCCAAATTCCCTGATGACCCCCGGTAGAGGCTGCCCGGCTCTCTCCTGTCACAGGGAGTGGGAGAGAACATTACTATTTGCAGCACTTAGAGGCAGCAACCAAAATCAGGCCCCTGGTCATGCACCGTGCAATGACAGGCACTCCGCAGACCATCCCCAAGATCAGGCCCCCCCCCTTGTGCCAGGTGCTGCCCAGACCCCCACGAGGGTTGGGGTCCCTGTTGTGCTGGATGCTGCACAGACCTGAGCCAAGATCGGGGTCCTCTTTGTGCCAGGCGCGGCACAGACACACAATGAGAGACAGCCCCTGCCTCAAGGAGCTCACAGCCTGAATAGATAAGGAATGGGAGGGGAAACTGAGGCCCAGAAGGGAAAGTGACTTGCCTGAAGTCAGGCAGAAGAGCCAGGAATAGAACCCAGGAGTCCTGAGTGCTCTAGCCACTGGGCCATGTTGCCCGTTGGGCTGATCCTGAATGCTCACAGCTCGGTCACACCTTCCCATCTCCTGGCTCTGCGGTGACATTATTCCCGGGGCTTGGCCTGCCAGAGAACATAGCCACGGAGAGCTGCCTTGGGCCTTTGTGTTATGTGTCTCCCTGTCCCCGATACGTTTCCCAGGCGCTTCTGCACAGCCAGCGCCTGGCCCAGTCTCTGGAGAACAAGGTCGCAGACTGGGAGCCACCAGCTGGGCGGTTACTGGCTTGAGCCGGGCTCTGCGTGGCTGAGTGACAGGGAGTTCGATGTGCAGCAGGCACTGGCTATGAAGATCTGCTGGGGGCAGCTTTGGGGTGCTACAGGGACCCCAGATCCCCACTGCTGCTCCCCATGGTATGTGGCTGTGCTCCCTGCTGGCAGGCACTGGGCCTGGCCTTGACCCCAGCTGCAAGCTCCATCCTGTCAGTGGCATAGCCAGGGTTGCAGCCGAGGAGGAGCAGCGGAGAAAATAGGCACTGGTCCTTCGGTGGCATTTCGGCAGCCCTGCCCATGTGCTGAAATGCCGCCGGAAGACGGAGCGGCGCATGTGCAGGGCCACCCCGCTTCCCCATCCAGAGCTCTGTCCGGGGCACTGAAACCCCCAGCCACGCTCTCAGGGCTCGAGTCCTGGCCGGAGCACCGGGAGCCCGTGGCCCCGTTCCGCCGGCCGCCCGGAGCCAGCCCGCGGCCCCGTTCCGCCGGCCACCCGGAGCGCCGGGAGCCAGCCTGTGGCCCCGTTCCGCCGGCGCCACTTTTGGGGAATGTGGTCAGGGGAAGCGGTCGCTTCCCCTGAACCCCACTAGCTACACTACTGCATCCTGTCTCACTGATTTAAAGGGTTTAAAGGGCCAGCCCCATCCTTCCCAGCTGCCTTGCCCATGCCCTCCCCCCTTTAAAGGGCCAGCTACATTGCCTTTCTGGTGCCTGCCTCCCCCCCTTCAGCTGCATGTGTGTTCACAGCTGTTGTGCAGGAGTGTGTGACACGGTGGGAGGGACAGGGCGAGGGGGAGTGAATTTGGGGCTGGCAGCGGCTGCCAAAGCAGGGGCTGGGCAGACCTCTCTTACCACTCCACCATGCTGCACTGTGGTTGAGCTGCATCCTCCCAAGTCCCACCCCCCAAACCAAGCCCCACCCCCAGGAGAACAAGTCTCTCTCTATCCTTCCTCTGCTTGCTCACTCACTTTGATCATCAGCAGAGCCATGTTTCATTGGGTTGGCACCATAAGGGTCATCAGTAGGCTCCAGAGTCAACAGAACCCATGTGATGAATCAGGGTGGCTAGTACCCATGCTGGAGCTGTTGTTTCAGGCTGCCTGAAGACTCAGGCATGCAGCACTCCCTCTGGTTAGACTCCGTTCACATTAGCTTCCCACCCAGGGACATTATTTCAGAAAACTTTCCTTTTGGGGGGAAGGGAATTGCATCCGCACACAGAGCCTCGCTGCACCTCAGTTTCCCTCTGTACGATGGGGAGGATAACCCTGCTGCATGGTAACTGGTAACTACAGTACAGGTGGAGATGGGAGGGGGCCAGAGATGTGCTGAGAGATACTGATGCACTGAGCTACCTTAGCTGCCCCTCAGCCAAGTGGGGTTTTTTTGGGAGGGGGAAAGGAGGGGAGAAGCTAGCTCTGGGCTAGAGTCCTTCCCGCGGTGGCTCACACCAGCCAGCTGGCAAGGGGAGGCTGAGCCGGTCCCAGCCCCGTGCAGCTTTAATTCCTCTTGTAAACACAAAAGCTGTGCCCCTTTGCTTGCTGTACCAGGCCAGACCCGTCCCCCCAGCTGGCTGGGGAGGGTTGCTCTGCGCTGGGCTCTGTTCTCCCCCCATGGCTGGCCAGGCCCCCTTGAGCCATGTGAGGGGCAGGGTCTTTCACGCAGCCTTGCTCCCGGGCTTGTGCTGCTGTTCTGCAAGAGGGGTCCTGAATATTTCATGAGGAGAATGACATGACCCGGAAAGGCAGAGCCCCCTCCTCTGGCGCAGTGCCAGGCCTGCCTACACCTCCACAGCCCAGGGCTCCAGAGAGACCCTGCCTTGACCCTGCCTCACCCCATGCCAGCAACTGACCTCTAACCCCCACCCCCATGTGACCACCCCCACCCCATCCCTCACCTCCACCTCACGCTCACCCTGCCCCAACCCCAATAATGGGGGAGACAGAAGTGCAGTGGGGCAAGAGAACATGAGGTCAACGTGTGCCAGCCCCCTGAAGGTGGATGCCTGGCAGGGGCCTTTGGGCAGCAATGCACAAGTTCATGTCATTTGCAGTGTGGTCACCATCATTAGGTTCCAGAGTTAACAGCCTACTCAGCTGAAAGGGAAACCCCCAAGGCAATTGGCTCAGGCTGGCTGCAGACTCAGGCAGCATCACGCATGTGTCACGACTCGGTGAGGTTCTCTCTCCAATGCTGAGAGCGAGAGCCTGCAATGGGGATAGTCAGAAGGGGCAAGGAGGTGGGGGGCCACCAGGATCCCCCCCAAATCATTGCCAGCTTCAGGAGACAGAAGCTGCTGTTTTGAAATGAGAGCAGAGATTTGGGGGGCAAGCGCCCAAAAACTCCCAGAGCTGCTCCCCTCCTCTGCCTGCTGAGTCTGTGCCCGCTCTGGAGGGGTGGGGAGAGGGGAATCCGTGCCAGCTGGCATGAGGAGCTGGTAAGGAGGGCACCTACCCCATCAGTTCTCAGACCCACCAGTCTTGGGTTTGGCACCCTCCTGGCCTGAGATGGGATCCAGAGAGCGAGCCGGGAGCCAGTAATCTGAACACCCCTGTGCTGCCCGGGCAGGAGCGGCCACGCTCCGGAACTGGACTCCGAAGCAGCTGCTGCCTGCGCGCCCGAGTGACTAAGTCCGACAAACAGGTCTAAAATAATAGAATTTTTTTTAATAAATAATTTTCCAACCCCTTTTTTTTGCTTGTTAGAAGGGGGGGCGGGGCGAGCAGCAGAAAAACATCCAGCATCAGACGTGTCGGCAAAGGGGGGGGGGCGGGGCCCCAGGGGCCGGGGGGGGCCCCCCCCCAAACCCCAGACTCGGGGGAGGGAGGGGGAGAAGGAATGAGCTTGCAGCCCTGAGGGCCAGTCCAGGAACATGGAGCTGGGGGGAGAGGTGGGGGTGTCCTGTGGGAGAGGGAAAGAAGGGGCTGGGGGCAGTGGGTTGGAGAGGTGCACTGTGTGGAGGCAGGGACACTGCTCTCTCTGGGTTGGTGTGTGGGGGGAGGCAGTAGCTTGGACTGGGGATTATAGGGGTGCAGGCAATGAGCTGGGGGGACAGTTGTGGGCATGTGGGAGCAGGGGGTGGTGTGGCTTGGAGGGGACAGTGGGGGGATTAGAAGGACACTGATCCCCTCTCTCTCCAGCAGGAGGGGGGTTCTAACTCCTAAGGGCCATGCTGTGGGCCCCTGGGGTGTGCCCTCCTGCACAGCTGGTCACGTAGGAAGTGGGGGGAGCTCTACCCTGGGTGGAGAGATGGGGCGGGGTGGGGGGAGGGAGGCAGTGAGCAACATCAAGGGGGTTGGGGGCTAGCATGGAAAGGTCCATTGGGGGTGGGGGATCAGATGGGGGTGTTGGTGGGTGGGGTTCCCTGGAGGTGTGGGGGCCCAATGGGGAGGGAAGTTGGGGGTGCCAGCAGAGGGTTCCTTGGGGGTCCTGTTTGCCTCCCATCCAAAAGCAGACAAGCAGCAGGAACCCGCTGGGCATTGGGAAAGCCCTCGTTACCCAAACTCCACGTTTCCACAAGCCAGCTGCCTACAAGGGCAGGGGTGTGTGTGGGGAGAAACAAGGCAGGCTCAGTCCCGGCAGGGGGGCTCAGGGCTGCCCCCCCCAGTCTCAGTGCCACGGGGGGTTATTGAGGGCCTGTCCTCCCCTCATCGCTGTCCTTGCTCAGTCTGGTGGGGCCGGGTCAGAGCCGGGGGGGCCCCAGCAGCAGCAGGAGTGGGGGGAGGGCTGCGGGCAGGATACCTGGCCGACAGGCCCCAGAGTCCAGCGGGGAGCAGCCGGGCCCGGCGCAGCCCTCCTTGAGCCGGCCCTCCTCACTACCATAGCCGGCCCAGTAGTCCACCTCTGTCGGGGAGTCGTACTTGGGGCTGCGGATGTCGCTGGCCGGCAGGTCCCGGTAGAAGGAGGAGGGGTCGGCAGGGGGCGCCCCGCCTTCCCCCAGCCCGTACAGGTGGTTGGAGGAGCTGTTGCTGCGGGGCCGGCCCGCCTCGGCCTCCCCACCCCACTTGGGCTTGGTGCCCCCCGCAGGCCGGGCCGGGGCGTGATTGGCCGGGGGGCAGTCTCTGAAGTCAGCCTGGCTCAGGTGGCGCAGGTCGCGACCCTGGCGCTCCGGCGGGGTGGTGCAGGCCACGGCCGAGCTGGAGACGCGGGCGCGCTCGAACCAGGCCCACAAGGAGCGGGCGCGGCAGTCGCAGGCCCAGGGGTTGTTGTTGAGGCGCAGGAACTCCAGCGAGGGCAGCTCGGCCAGCGTCTCGCCCGGCAGCGTAGCCAGGCTGTTGTTGAACAGGTAGAGGATGGTGAGCTTGGCTAGGTCCCGGAAGGCCCAGCGGTGCACCGAGTGCAGCCGGTTGACGTGCAGCAGCAGCCGGTCCAGCCCCCACAGCCCCCGGAACACGTGCTCCGACAGCACACGGATCTTGTTCCCGTGCAGGAAGAGGTGGCTCAGGTTGGCCAGGTCCACAAACAGGTCATCCTGAGAGATCAAGGTGGCAGGGATGGAAAGCGGGGAGAAAGGAGGGTGGATGGAGAGCCGAGTAGAAAAAAGAAAGAAAGGAGGGGAGAGAGGAGGAGAGAAGGGGTAGAGATGGATAGATGGAGTGGGGGTAGAAGGAAGGAGGGGAGGGATGGAAGGAAGGACAGATGGACAGATGGAGTGGGGGTAGAAAGAAGGAGAGAGGGATGGAAGGAAGGAGAGATGGACAGAGGGGGAAGAAGGAAGGAGGGGAGGGATGGAAGGAAGGAGAGATGGACAGAGGGGGTAGAAGGAAGGAGAGAGGAGGGGTAGAGATGAATGGAGGAATAGATGGGGTAGAAGGAAGGTGGATGGTGGAGTAGAGGAGGAGGAATGGAAGGAAGGAGCCAGGGACGATGGAGGGAGGTGGAAGGAAAGCAGGAGGAGAGGAAGAGAGGACACAGAGGGATGGGGAGAGAGAGAGGGGTTGGAGGAAGGGAGGAGGGGCGAGATGACAGCGAGAGGGAGGGATGGTAGTTAAGTCAGATGACATGGCACAAGCTTTGCCCCCTAACCACCCAGCTCCCGGCCCTGTGAGCTCTGCAGGGCAGGGCATGCTATGCTGGAGGCAGTGCTGTCTGGCAGGGACTCCCTCTCCTCGCCTCCCCCCACTCAGGCAGGCTGCAGGGCCGGCCTGCTTCTTTCTGTGGAGGAGCCGCAGCGCCCGGGGCCGGATGGACTGTGGTTTGAGAGTAGCTGGCTGGCAAGGCACCAAAGAGCCCCTCTGCTCCCCCCGGCCTGCCTGCAGGAGAGTGGGGGAGGGGAGCTGCATCCGTCGGGCAGCTGGACTCCCAGCGAGAGGACAGGGGGGGAGCTCAGCCTAAGCCCAGAGAATACAGTCCCCAGGACTGGAGCTGGTGCCCCCTAGGGGGAAAGGCCCCATATCCCCTTCCCCACCCCCGGAGCCAGCCAGTGTCCCAGGCCGAGCCGGGTTCCCTGCTGCAGTGGCTGGCGCACGGGCGTCCGCATGTCCAGCCCTGGGGCCGGGCTCCCTGCCCCCACCCACCTGGAGGTAGAGCAGGTTGTTCTCCTGCAGGTACAGGTACTGCAGGCTGAAGAGGCTGCGGAAGAGGGTGGTGGGCAGGTTACTGAGCTGGCAGCGGTAGAGGTGCAGGGACTGCAGACGCTCCAGCCCCCGGAAGGTGTCGGGGTCCAGGTTGCGCAGGTTGCGGTTGTCCCCCAGGTCCAGCTCCTCCAGGGCGGGCAGGTGGCGGAAAGTGCCGGGCTGGATGGAGGAGATGTTGTTGGAGTAAAGCCAGAGGGTGACGGTGCTGGGCCCGAAGGTGCCCGCCCGCAGTGCCCCAATCAGGTTGTTCTGCAGGAAGAGGCGCTGGGCGTTGGGGGGCAGCACCAGGGGCACAGACGAGAAGTTGTTGGCTTGGCAGCTGACCGTGGGTGGGGAGAAGTAGCAGGTGCACAGCATGGGGCAGGTGGGTGCCCCAGGGGGAAAGGTCACCAGCAGCACCAGGAGGCAGAAGAGGGGAGTGACGGAGCCTGCAAAACAGAGAGGCAGGAGGTGAGAGGGGCTGTTGTACCAGCGCCATCCAGTGCGCCAGAGCCCCCCCCCTCCACCCAGCCAGGGCCACCCCCCCACCTGGCAGGGGGCCACGCCCCTGCCCCCCACGTGCTCTCCTACCCAAGCAAGCATGTGTGTGATCCCGTACGTGTGTGGGGGGGCAGGGAGGAGGGGGTGTCCTTTGGGCACCTTCCCATATAGAGTTCCCATTCCCAGGGGGAATGGGTGGGTATTCCCAGGCCTGGGGCCCATGCGTGCTCTTGACCCCAGGCAGCAAACACGCCCGTGTGAACACTTCTGTGCGCGTGTCCCATGTGCAAATGCATGTGCCCAGAGCGTGTGTAGGTGGGCAGCTGACGCCAGAGCAAGTGACACAAGCTGCTGCCATTCCTGTTCACACCACCTCCGCCGCCTCCTCCTCTCCCCTTCCCCACTCAGGACCCACACGTGCTCCTCTCCCCACCAGGCAGCTCCAGCCACACACCCACTGGGCTTGAGAGAGAGTGTGTGTCCTTGCTGGGCTGAGACTCTGTAGCTCACTCGGGGGAGATCCCCACACTCACATGGGCAGGACCTCCCCCACGCAGACCCCCCAGGCTCAGTTAAGTACAGGACAGTCCTAGAGCTCCCCAAGGACGACCCCAATCACCTCACGCTCTGGGTGTCCCTAGCCTCTGACAACCAGAAGCTGGGACTGAACAGCAGGGGATGGATCACGCGATAATTGCCCTGTTCTGTTCATTCCCTCTGAAGCACCTGGCATTGGCCCATGTCAGCAGACAGGACACTGGGCTAGATGGCCCATTGGTCTGACCCAGTGTGGTAGTGCTGATGAGCATTCCTTGCCCACTCCACTCCCTGTCTCTCGCTGAGGGGTGTTGAGAAAGTTCCCTCAGGCCCTGTATGGGGCACTTCCTGTCTCTTTCTGGGAATTTGAGGAGCCGAATTCTGATCCCTTAATCCTGCTCAGAGGATTAAGCAGTGTCCCCTTAGCACTGGTCTAGCAGTGCCTCCTTAACACTCCTCTGGGGCTGGGCAGGAGTCCAGCAATGCCCAGTGCCTGGGGGGCTGTTCTGGGCCCCCGCCCCCGGCCAGGCAGCTGTAACCCAAGGAGCCTCATCCATAATTCAGGCCTGTGGCTCTCGCTAAGTGCAGGTCGAGGGAGGGAGGAGGGCTGGAAGATTCTCAGCCTACCCCCCGCTACTCCTGTATGGCCATCAGCATGGTTTGTGCCCCTGGGCTCCTCTCCCTCAAGGCCTGCCCTATTCTCTCTCCCTGCCCCAACCCCCTACCCTTCCCCCCTCAGATCTCCCTCTCCCAAGCCCCCATACCTGCCCTAGTTGGGCTGCCCCCTCCATTCACTCCCTGCTACCAGCCAGAGGGCAGGGGTCCCTCATTGGAGTCCAACTCCACTCCTCAAAGGGAGGCCAGGATAGCACCCCTCACCCAGTCTGCATTTCACCAGCCTTCCTGCCCCATCAGCGCCTGGCCCTGGGGTGGGGTGGGGGTTTGGTACAGCTGCCACCTCTCCCCTTCTGCTTACCCGGTGGGCCCCATGCCAGCACCCCAGATGCCTGCCCAGGCATATGCCGCAGGCCCTTCCCCAGGACTTTCCAGATCTCCAGGCCTCCAGCGACTTTCTTGGCTCTTTGCAGTGATGGGAGCTACCTACAGTGTGGCTGTCCAATCCCCCTCTTTCCCCTGCTGGGGCAGCATCTGTGACCCACCAGCTCATGCCCAGTTGAGCATCTGACCAACCAACAGGGGAACCACCGACTCAGGAAGCGGAACTGGGGAGCGGGGTCCCCAGGATGTGGCACTTGGCCATGGTAAGAGGGGAGCAGGGTATAGAATCTGCTGGGCATGGGTGGGGGGGGCAACACCAGGGCAGTGAGCCCTGGGGTGAAGGGGATCAGAAAAAGGGGAGGGGAAACGGAGGGGCAGAAACGGCAGATCTAAGGCCGGGGGGAGCAGTCCAGCCTCCCACAGAGGAAGAGGAGGGGGGGGGGATGGAAGGTGGGAGCAGTGCAGAGATGGCTGCTGATGGGAACGAAGGTGAGGGGTGGTCCCCATTGGATCAGATGCTCAGACAGATGTGGAGGGGGGGCCCTAAGGGGAGGCGGCTGGCTGGCAAAGAAGGTTCCACAGCCAAGGGGCCCCCCCGAAGAGGAGCATGGTGGGGAGGATGAAGGCTCTAGGGAGCAGAAGGGGAGGGGGCAATACCCCAGGAACATCTGCCCCACCCCCCAGCAGGGCGAAGGCTGGCAGGGAGGCTGTGGGGTGGTGACGCAGCGAGTGATGCAGGCGAGGGGGCTCCGGGCTGCCGGGAGCTGCTCCGTGCTCGTCCATAATTTAAGACCCCCAAAATAAGCTGCCGGCTGCGCTGGGAGCTCTTCCGTAAAGCGACAGCTATAAATGGCATTAGTCGCCTGGGGCACCAGGACCAAGCCAGCAGGGGGCAGCGCTGCCAAGCCTACCCCCACCCCCCAGTGCCAGGGGAGCGGCAACCCCAGCCCCACCCCTTGTGTGCTCAGCGCCTCTGATCCCCCCTGCCAATCCATCCCCATCTTCCCCCTCCCTCGACCCATCTGTTTCACTCCCCCTCTCATCAGCTGAGTCAGCGCTGGAGTCACCAGCCCCTGGGCACCAAATACCCCAGAGAAGAACATGCCCCCCATCCGCCCCAGCCCTGTCCCGCAGGGGGCGCAGCTGGAACTCCCCCCACCAGATCCGTGCATTTGGGGGTCAAGGAGAACACCCCCCCAGCCAGCCCCTCATCTCCACAGCTGAATCAGAGCCAGTGCCCCCTAGAGGGGAAGGCCCCATGTCCCATTCCCTGGCCTGCCCCCCCCAGGGAACTAAGCAGCTGGGTGTGTGGCAAGGAGGGTGGCACCGCCCCTGGTGCTCAGCTCCCCCCTTCCCTGTCCTTGTGCTCGCAGGGTGGGGGAGACAGAGTGTGGACTGACCTGCTCTGGCTTCCCCCTCCCCTCCCCATCACACTGCCCTGTACCTCCCCCCGCCCCACCAGGGCAGGAACAATCCCCACCCACCCCAGGGCTTGTCTTGCTCATTCACCCAATGCTGTGTCTCCTACTGCTCCCTGGAACCCTCTCGGCCACAGCTGCCCCCCCACACCCTCCCATCCTCTCCCCCGCTCTCCTCTCCCATGCCCGTCCAGGGTGCTTGTGTCCCCCCGACCCCACCCCAGGAAGCTGTTCTGTCAGTGCCTGGGCACTGTTACCTCCATCCCTGTCACGTGCCCCCCCAAGGGTGCTGTGTCCCCCACTTAGCAATGTCTCACCTGTACCCCCACAGCACTATCCCTCTCCCCCTGCCAGCACTCGCCTGTCTGTGTACCCCTCACCCAGGACACTGTGTCCTCCCACCCCAACACCCCCCCAGCATTGCCCTCCACCTGGTACCACCCCTCAGCACCTTCCCATCCTCCCCATGCTGCCAAGCCAGCAGCGGCTCCCAAGCTGACCCATCGGGTCCCACCTGCCCCGGGGTGAAGCCTAGGTGCCCTCTGGTAATGGCGCTTACCGTGCAGAAGGCGGACCGGCCGGGGCAGCATGTTGCCAAGGTGAGAGGAGAAGGGCAGATGGATGGAGCAGGGCAGGGGCAGATCCAAGCCTCAGTGACGCCCGGCCAGCAGCACGCAGGTGCCCAGCGCCGATCCAGCTGGACGGGGGGGTTGCCAAAGCCCAGCCTGCAGGGGCTCAACACCAATGCCCGGGGGACACAGTCCAGTGCAGAGTCCGCAGGGCTCACTGGTGCCCGGGCGTTGGGTTCTCAGGCCACAGTGCTCGGCGGTGCCGGGGCGCTCGGTTCTGTGCCAGTGCCCAGTCTGGTGCTGGCGCCTGGGCAGGGGGCACTCCACACACAGCGCTCTCCGATGCCAGTGCCTGGTGCGCTCAGTCCGGTGCCTGGTGCGCTCAGTCCGGTGCTCGGGGGAGCTCAGTCCGGTGCCCGCGCCTGGGCAGGGGCGCAGAGCGCACAACCCTCTCCGATGCCGGTGCCCGGTGCGCTCAGCCCGCTGGCACCCGGCGCCCTCGGAGGGCACCGTCCCGCCTTAGCCCCCGCTGCGCCGGCGACAGCGAGCGCACGGCGGCCTCATGCCGGTGGGGGCGCGGACGGGGCGGGGCGGGGCGGGGGCGCTGCGCTCCGGGCTCGCTGAGCTGCGCTGCGCTCCCGGCCGCTCGCGGGGAGAATGAGCCCTGCGCGCCACGGAGCCTTATCCCGGCCCGGCGGCTCCTCCCCTTGTCGCGGGGCCGCCGCTTAACCCTTGAAGGGCCGGGCTCCGCCCCGCCCCGCCCCACCGGGGGCAGCCCAAGGGCTCTGGGCTCCAGATGCCAACAAAGGGCGGGGAGCGGGGCAGCCAGTGCCCCTTGCAACAGGCGAGATCGGGGCGCAGGACACCTACCCCAGCCCCTCCCCATCCTTGGGGGGGCATCACCGCGGGGCAGATGGGAGCCGGCGCTCCCACAGGGAAAAGGCCCCACGTCCCATTCCCCACCCCCCTGAGCCAGCCAGTCCCCTGCTCTGGGTGGGATCAGGGCCAGCGCCCCACAGAGGGGAAAGGCCCCGTGCTCCCTTCCCTGCCCCCCTGAGCCAGCCATCCTGGGGGCTGGGCTGGCTCGGGCTGGCTCGCCGTCTAGCCGGGCAAGGGAGCTGGGGGCTGAAGGCGGGGCTTAAGGTGGCAAGTGGGAGGAGCCAAGAGAGGGATTCCCCCCTCCCCGTCCAACCCCTCCCTTGCTCTGGGTCTCTGACAGGCACATCTGGGAGCAGAGCTGGGTGGGAGGGGGAGAAGAAGCCGCTGCCAGAGAACTGGGAATGGGCACCAGCTGGTGCTGGCGTTGCCAGGGACTCATCTGCCAACAGGCAACACGCTCCCAGGAAACCAACCAGCAACTCTGGCTCTGTGCCCACCCTGCCCCCCCTTCTCCACTCGTCTTGCCATGTCGGGGCAGTTCTGGAGCCATATGCCCAGCGGAAAGTAGAGGGATCCATGCCCAGGGGCACCTACCAGGATTCACACTCCCAGGCCCCCAGTGGGGTCCATGCCCTGTGGCACCAGCACCAGGATTCACAGTCCCAGCCCCCCCTCCAGCCCAGCAGTCTATGCCCCAGGGGGCTGATGGCCCATGAGCTGTGCCCTGTGGCTGGCAGGGCTGTGTGCCTCACCACCCATGGCTATGTTGCCCAGGGCTGGGCAGGGGGGGCGGGGGCTGGTTTGGTGGGCTATGCCAGGCTGCTGCGGCACAAGCTGGCGCAGGATTTGTTTGCTGCACTGCCTCCGGCGCATCTCCCGGGGAGCGAAATATCACAAGATGGAGAGACAGACGCTGCGGGTGCGGGTGGGCGGTGGGCGCTGACTCAGGGGGCTGTCATCCGCTGCTGGCCATGTGCTCCGTGCCCGAGGGGGATCCACAATGCACCAGGGGCCCAAGCAGGGATGGGCCATGCAGAGGCTGGGTGCTTCCCAATGCCCTCCATGCCCCCTTTTCCAGCATACCCAATGTTCCACTATGCCCCCATCCCTAGAGCTACCCACTCCCTCCAGCATACCCAACTCCCCACTGTGCCACCCCCTCCAGCATACCCAACCCCCACTGTGCCCCCCACCCCACATAGCTACCCACCTTCTCCACACACCCCCATTCCATGTCTGGCCCCCAATGGGTTATTTGTCTGGGAGAGATAAAATCCCCTTGCTTCCCAGCATCCTTTGGGAGCCTGGTGTGGGGCAGAGATGTCCTCACCCCCACATGCAGAGCCTCATGCTGTCTTCCTCCTGCCCCCTAGAGGGGAGCAGGCTGTGGAGCTGGGCACCCCAGAGGCAAGGTGGGGAGTGTGTCATGGTGGGGATCCGCAGTCTCTGGCACTGTAGCCACGCCCCTGGCACCAGGGCAGGTATGGCCTGGTCTCTGCATGGATGGGAAAGGCCCAAGTGCAATATCCTGGGGATAGCTCAGTGGTTTGAGCATTGGCCTGTTAAACCCAGGGTTGTGAGTTCAATCCTCCAGGAGGCTATTTAGGGAACCAGGGTAAAAATCTGTCTGGGGATTGGTCCTGCTTTGAGCAGGGGGTGGGACTAGATGACCTCCTGAGGTCCCTTCCAACCCTGATATTCTATGATCAAGGGGTGAGGGATAATGCCCCTGAGAGGATCCATGGCACTGACCTCTGACCCCTGCATCAACATGAGGTGAGCTGTCCACCAGTACCTGAGCTGGACACAGACAGACATGTATGGGATAGATCAATATAGATAGAGGGGGTCCAAGGGGGGGGAGGTGAATGCTACAGTTAGAAGTTATAGCTAGACAGGTGTGTATGGGGTAGGTAGATTTATTGTCGTGTTTGGGATGGATAGATGTGCACGTGACTGATAGTTGGATAGAAAGATCGATGGATGGATAGCTAGCTATGGAGATAGATGGAGCGGTGGACTGATACTGCACATGATGCTCTCTAACACCATACACTCACTTAACCTTCATTAACCCCACAGCTCCCACCTCACTGCTGACGTACACAACTCAGCCCTGAAATGAGGCAGATCAGATCTCCCCAGGTGCACAGGCACCACTCCTGTGATCACACACATGGGGGGCAGGGAGAGGGGCTCACATACACCCCCAGAGGGACACAGCCCCCCAGGGCCCCTCTCCTCACAACCACAGCTCTGCCAAGCTGCTTCAGCCAACCCCTTCGCCATTCAGTACAGCGACACCTAGCCCAGCGACTGCAGCCAGAGTGCATGCAGAGAATGGCCAGCGACTCCAGCTGGCTCCAGGGGTCAGAGTTATGGTTGCAGGGGCGTTTACCGTCACACTGTAGCTGCGGGTTTTCTGAGATTTAAGTTTACCTGAACTTGATGTTCTGCAAAGCATGAGATAGCACCGGGCATGCGTCACTCTGCATTAACGAAGAGTTTTGCTATTTAATAGCTAGGCAGGCAGACAGTCGTGGAGCACCAGCGCTGCTGTAGTTAAGATTAAGACCAGCATTTTGTTTACAGCTCAACATTTGTAAGTGCTCTGAGGGCCACACATCCTCAGATTGCCTCGAAATTTGGTGTCCCCCTGGGGTGGTGGTGGTGCAGAGTTCAGTTACTGAGCCAAATTGGGGGTTATTTCATAGACTCAGAGAGTCCAAGCCCAGAAGGGACCACCGTGATCATCTAGTCTGACCTCCTGGATAACACAGGCCAGGGAGCGTCCCAAAATCATTCCTAGAGCAGAGCTTTTAGGGAAACAGCCCATCTTGACTTAAAAATTGTCAGCGATGGAGAATCCACCAGGAGCCTTGCTAAATTGTTCCAGTGGGTAATTACCCTCCCTATTAAAACGTTTACACCTTGTTTCCAGCCTGAATTTGTCTAGTTTCAACTTCCAGCCATTGGATTATCTCAGTCCTTTCTCTGCTAGATTGAAGAGCTCATTGTTAAATATTTGTTCCCCATGTAGATACTTAGAGACTGTGATCAAGTCACCCCTTAATCTTCTCTTTGTTAAACTATATTGAACTCTTTCAGTCTACCACTATACAATTTCTTTTCTTTTCTTTTCTTTTCTTTTCTTTTCTTTTCTTTTCAAGTTTTTGTTATTTTTTAGAAAAATGTATAGAAAAAACAAACATCACAAAACATACATAAACTTCTCATAATATATTAATCACTTGCTACCTAACTGTTGTGATACAGCATACATTTAATAAGGCAGGTTTTCAAATCCTTTAATCATTCTTGGGGCTCTTCTCTAACCCCTCTCCAATTTCCCAGCGCCTGTTGGAGGTTTGCCATTCCAGGAGAGCCAGGTCCATGACTGGTTAGTTGAGGAGATCTGAGGAGATCACAAGGCAATGTGGTGGCAGATTGACCCTGGGGGTCCTGAGATACAGCCCAAAAAAATCTTGTCTTAAAGTTGACGTGTTTTGTCAATTTTTTTTTTGTAGATAGCTGGAGATCAAACCAGAGTTGAGATCATCACACCAGGGTCTCAAATGCTCTAGAGTTCCCCAACTGAGTGCACAGTACCCCCAGCCCTGGGAAGGGGAATCAAATTACAATGTTTTGTAACCCTGTAACCCTGAGTCAAAGGGTTTGGTTCTCCTGCTAGGTGCATGCCTAGCAGGGCTAAGGCCATGTCTACACTTACAAGCGTACAGCGGCACAGCTGCTTGTACCGACACCACTGTGCTGTTGTCAGAGCGCTCATGTAGCCGTGATATGTCAACAGGACAGAGCTCCCCTGTCGACATCATAAAACCAGCTCAACGAGCGGCGGTAACATTGTTTGCAGGAGAGCATCTCCCAGCGACACAGTGCTGTGCACACGAGTGCTTATGCCGGCAACACTTATGTCGCTCGGGGTGTGTGTGTGTGTTTTTCACAGCCCTGAGCGATAGAAGTTTTGCCGACGTAAATGCTAGTGTAGGCCTGGCCTAAATGGATAGTGCTGTGCATTTGCGGAGAGAGCGGCTAAGGGGGTGGAAATGTGGCGGCGATTTGTTGGGTGTGAGTGGCTCAAGGGGGACTGTTGTGGCGGCTAAATCTCAGTGTCACCCAGGCACTAAGAGTTCAGCTCTGCCCCGGGCAGAAATCTGAAATGAAGAAAGGAGGCACCTTGCTCCAAGATGGGCAAAGGGTTTTGATTGGGGGGGAAATGTAATCGGAAGGCTGCTAAATACTCAGAAGGTGTTGGCACTATTTTTGATCCTCCCCCCCCCCAAACATGCAAATGTTGGCTGGGAGGTGATTGGGGGTGGAGGAATAGGTGGGAATAGTGGGAGAGGGTTTGGGGTTCAGTGAAGGGAGGGACTCTAGTAAGGGGGGTACATAGAGCTGGATGGGTAGGAGAGAGTTGGTGGGTCAGGGGAGGGGAGAGGAGGGGGGTTAGGTGGAGATGGAAGGGAGGGGTCCGGCACTGGGAAGGTGGACATGGGAGTGAGTGATAGGGGGCTGGAGGAGAATAGGGGCAGCTGCCAGCCTCCCATTACCCTCCCATGGGTGTCAGGATATAGGGGCTACCTCTCTTTGGGGATCTGGGCACCTCTCCCTATCTTTGTGTGTGTCCCAGGATCTGGGGATCCCCATCCCCTGTAGGGGGGTCTGATCCCCCCATCCATGCCTGCCTCATGTGAGCCAGGATAAGGGAGACTTGCCCCTCTTGGGGTGTCTGAGCCCCTCTCCCTGCCTCTCCCATGGCATTTAGTGTTCCCTGATCCTCTGGGGGTGTCCTTTTACACCTCCATGTCATCTGGGATCTGGGAGATCTTGTCCCTCTATGGGGGTCTGAGCCTGTCTCCCTAACCCCTATGTGTGCCAGGATCGGGGATGCCCTGTCCCTCTGGGTGTGAACAGGCAAACTGGGAGCATGCCCCAAGGACACAGTGCTAAGGAGCTGAGACTGGGGACACTTGATGCATATCACAGGCTCTCCAGCCCTGGCGCAGGGGGATGGGAACACCTGCTAACACGCAGGGAGCAGTTGAGACCTCTCCGAGCTATTGTTTCAGGCTGTTTTCATCTCCACGGGGTGTTCTCCTTCAGTTGAGAGCATCACATTGGGAGATGGGCCCCATCCCACCACTCTGAGCCTGCCGTACTGTGGAGAGATGTGTACAGCCCCTTCCCTCAGATCTCCCACTAGTATAGTAAATTGCCAGGTATACGTCTATCAGCGATCAGCTTTCAGTTTAAAGCTCGACTCTCCTAAGTGGTCTAAAATCTGCCCAGCTAGTCAGATTGCCTTGACCTTTGGTGCGCCTCATGTGAGCGAGGGCTAGGGTTAGTAAGCCGAACTTGGGGTCTTTTGACCTAGAGGTTCCCAAGATATAGCCCCCCCCCAAAAAAGAGCATTTCACAAAGTTCTACCAACTTCTTTGGTGCACACCTGACTCCTCAAATGCTAATGGCTTAATGGGACGGGCAGAGGAGGGTGAACTGAAACTGTGGGGAGGGGGGTATATGTTGTGAGGGATTGTGGGGGTGGGGAAGAGAGGAGAGCGCCACACCAGTCTTCTCTCACAAGCTTAAAGTTCCTGTAACGATCATGTAATAAATCTGTCAAATTCTTGGGCCATGGACAGGGTCTAAGATTTCTCTCACTGGCCTTTTAGCAGTTACACACGCCAAACATTTCAAAGCACGGCCATTATCTCCATCCCACCATAACAATGTGAGCAGAGGGAGCATGTGTGTGTGTGTGGGGGAGGGGCGCATAGCGGTCACATAGCAACTATGTGGCCTAGTGGGGACAATGGCAGACAGGGTCTTGGGAAACCTGGGTTCTGCTACTGACCCTGCCACTGGCCCGTGGGATGACTTTGGCCACATGTGAGATAGGGCTAGGCAACAGCAGCTGATGCTGGTCACTGGTCACTCGGGAGGAGCCCTGATTCGGCAGACCTGACCTGACTGGTGGATTGGGATGGGCTGAGGAGACCACAAAAGGCTCATGTACCCATTATGCAAGAGGTGGAAAAGGCACAGGAAGGGTGCGCCTGGCAGGCTTTTCAGAGCCAGGAGAGATATCTCAGGGGGAAGATACCTTCTGTCTCCCCCATCCTTGGCCAAGTGAACTATGGATTGGATGAGATTGTAAATACAGGGCTGCACCAGTTTGTATAGGATGGTGGGGAGAACACGAGGTGTTTGACCAGAAGGTCTCCGAGCGGTTTGTTTCTTGAAAAGAGACAGGAGTGGGACCCCGCCCTGTCACACCAAGACACTTTGCCTCTCTGTGCCTCAGTTTCCCCACCTGTACAATGGGGTTAATGATGTTTCCCTCCTTGAGATCTCCTGATGAAAAGTGCGGTGTAAGAGCTTGGTATTAGTATCATGATCTGGACAGAGAAGTGACCAAACTGCACATCCACATAATAATTACAACTGCCTAAAGAACCGTTATCTCCTACCAACAATGTTTCACTTTCTGCTCAGAAAACTAGGAACTGAAATGGCAAAAAGCTTTGTTAACGTTGCCTGTTGGTATCCTGTGCTCTTCTAGAATGGCGAGTTCAGCAAAACTCAAACCTCTGAAAATGAGGAAATCCAGAGTTAAGGTATGTGCCATGTAACCCTAACTCTGCCCGCTTTGAGCAATGCCCCACAACACCCATAACATGCACTCACACTCTGCCTTTGCCCTTTGTTTAGAAAAGAGATGAATGGGGGGGATATGACAGAGGTCTATAAAATCACGAATGGGGTGGAGAAAGTGCATAGGGAAGTGTTATTTACCCCTTCACACGACACAAGAACCAGGGGTCACCCAATGAAATTAGCAGGTTTAAAACCAACAAAAGGAAGCACTTCTTCACACAACACTCTTTTGACCTGTGGTATTCGTTGCCAGGGGGTGGTGTGAAGGCCAAAAGTATAACAAGATTAAAAAAGGAACTAGATAAGTTCATGGAAGATAGGTTCACCAATGGCTATTAGTCAAGATGGTCAGAGATGCTACCCCATGCTCTGGTGTTCCTAAACCTCCAACTTCCAGAAGCTGGGACTGGACGCCAGGGGGTGGATCACTAGATAACTGTCCTGTTCTGGCCATTCCCTCTGAAGCACCTGGCACTGGCCCCTGTTGGAAGACAGGATACTGGGCTAGATGAACCATTGGTCTAACCAAGTATGGCCGTTATTATGTACCAGAGAGGAGCCCCTTACACTCAAATACTGAGCCTGCTCCATTGAAAGAATCCCACAGCTGCTGAATTGTACAACCCCTTCAACCCTTTTTTACTGGCCCTTTCCCTGATGCACACCATGCCATCTACCACTGTACCTTCACTTCACCGTCATTAACCCCACCTCCCATCCGCAGCTCCCACCTCACTGCTGACAATCCCCACGGCAAGATGCCCCGGTGCCCTGCTAGTGACATGATGTACGGAAATGAAGCAGACCGGATCTGCCTCACAGATCTGGACACAGAGATGTCCACACGTGTGCTGGCAGGAATATTACATCTACGTCCGAAGATGGAGAAAGCTACTAGGGGAGAGGCTGTTCTAGATTTGATTTTGAGAAATAGGGAGGAACCAGTTGAGAATTTGAAAGTGGAAGGCAGCTTGGGTGAAAGTGATCATGAAATGGTCGAGTTCATGATTCTAGGGAATGGTAGGAGGGAGAACAGCACAATAAAGACAATGGGTTTCAAGAAGGCAGACTTTAGCAAACTCAGGGAGTTGGTAGGTAACATCCCATGGGGAAAAACAACTGAAGACAGATGGCAGTTTTTCAAAGAGACATTATTAAGGGCACAAGAGCAAACTATCCCACTGCATAGGAAAGATAGGAAATATGGCAAGAGACCACCCTGGCTTAACCAGGAGATCTTCAATGATCTACAACTCAAAAAAAGAGTCCTACAAAAAGTGGAAATTTGGTCAAATTACAAAGGGTGAATATAAACAAATAACACACGTATGTAGGGACAAAATTAGAAAAGCCAAGGCACAAAACGAGATCAAACTAGCTAGGGACATAAAAGGACACAAGAAAACATTCTACAAATACGTTAGAAGCAAGAGGAAGACCAAGGACAGAGTAAACCCATTACTCAAGTAGGAGGGAAAGACAATAACAGAAAATGTGAAAATTACTTTTTTTCCCCCGGTTTTCACCAAGCAGGTTGGTGGTGATTGGACGTCTAAAATAATGAATGCCAGTGAAAATGAAGTAGGATCAGAGTCTAAAATAGAGAAAGAGCAGGTCAGAAATTACTTAGACAAATTAGATCTCTTCAATTCACCAGGGCCTGATGAAATGCATCCTAGAATACTCAAGAAGCTGACTGAGGAGATATCTGAGCCATTAGCAATTATCTTTGAAAAGTCATGGAAGATGGGAGACATTCCAGAAGACTGGAAAAGGGCAAATATAGTGCCCATCTATAAAAAGGAAATAAGGACAACCCAGGGGATTACAGACCAGACAGCTTAACTTCTGTACCCAGAAAGATAATGGAGCAAATAATTAAGCAATTAATTTGCAAACACCTAGAAGATAATAAGGTATAAATAACAGTCAACATGGATTTGTCAAGAACAAATTGTGTCAAACCAACCCAATAGCTTTCTTTGATAGGGTAACAAGCCTTGTGGATAGGGGGGAAGCAGTAGATGTGATATATCTTGACTTTAGTAAGGCTTTTGATACTGTCTCGCATGATCTTCTCATAAACAAACTAGGGAAATACAACCTAGATGGAGCTACTATAAGGTGGGTGCATAACTGGCTGGAAAATCATTCCCAGAGTAGTTATCAGTGGTTTACAGTCATGCTGGAAGGGCATAACGAATGGGGTCCCTCAGGGACTGGTTCTGGGTCCGGTTCTGTTCAATATCTTCATCAATGATTTAGATAATGGCATAGAGAGCACGCTTATAAAGTTTGCAGACGATACCAAGCTGGGAGGGGTTGCAAGTGCTTTGGAGGATAGGATTAATATTCAAAATGATCTGGACAAACTGGAGAAATAGTCTGAAGTAAATAGGATGAAATTCAATAGGGACAAATGCAAAGTACTCCACTTAACAAGGAACAATCCGTTGCACACGTACAAAATGGGAAATGACTGCCTAGGAAGGAGTACTGCGGAAGGAGATCTAGGGGTCATAGAGGATCACAAGCTAAATATGAGTCAACAGGGTAATGCTGTTGCAAAAAAAGCAAACACCATTATGAGATGTATTAGCAGAAATATTATAAGCACGACATGAGAAATAATTCTTCTGCTCTACTCTGCGCTGATTAGGCCTCAGCTGGAGTATTGTGTCCAGTTCTGGGCGCCACATTTCAGAATAGATGTGGACAAACTGGAGAAAGTCAAGAGAAGAGCATCAAAAATGATGAAAGGTCTAGAAAACATGACCTATGAGGGAAGATTGAAAAAAATGGTTTTTTTTAGTCTGGAGAAGAGAAGACTGAGAGGGGACATGATAACAGTTTTCAAGTACATAAAAGCTTGTTACAAGGAGGAGGGAGAAAATTTGTTCTTCTTAACCTCTGAGGATAGGACAAGAAACAATGGGCTTAAATTGCAGCAAGGGTGGTTTAGGTTGGATATTAGGAAGGACTTCTTAACTGTCAGGGTGGTTAAGCAATGGAATAAATTGCCTAGGGAGGTGGGAATCTCCATCTCTGGGGATTTTTAAGAGCAGGTTGGACAAACACCTGTCAGGGATGGTCTAGGTAATCAGAGGCGGCTCTAGCTTTTTTGCTCCCCCAAGTACGGCAGGAAGGCTGCCTTCGGCGGCTTGCCTGCGGGAGGTCCGCCGGTCCCGTGGATTCAGCAGCATGCCTGTGGGATGTTTGCCGGACCCATGGCTCCGGCGTACCCGCCGCCCAATTGCCGCCAAATCCGCGGGACCGGTGGACCTCCCGTAGGCATGCCGCCGCAGGCTGCCTGACTGCCGCCCTCGCAAGGACCGGCAGGCTGCCCCCCGTGGCTTGCCGCCCCAGGCACGCGCTTGGAGCACTGGTGCCTGGAGCTGCCGCTGTAGATAATTCTTAGTCCTGCCTTGAGTGTAGGGGACTGGACAAGATGACCTCTCGAGGTCCCTTCCATTTCTATGATTCTATCGCTCTTACCCCAACGCAGATTGTGTGGGGTCTCTGCCGACAGCGACGGTCGAGCTGATTGCCATGGTTATTGTGAGATGTTTGTCCAGGAAACACCTGTAGAGTTACAGAACACTCGGATCTTGTGTTCCAAATCTGACACCTGGGAGCAAAACCTAGCACCTGAAGAGGGGAGGTCTGCCAAGCCACTTAGCGCGCAGAATCTGCGTAGCTGTAGCGCTGTAAAAAAACCACCCCAACGAGAGGCGCAGAGCTTTCTACGCCGGGGCTACAGCGCTGAGGTGCTAGTATAGACACCATGATCGATTACAACACTGTGATTGGCCTCCGGGAGGTGTCCCACAATTCCTGTTCTCTCCTCTCTGGTCATCGGTTTGAAGTCTACTGCCCTGCCCTCAGGTGACCAAGCGTCATCCCCACCCCGTAAATTCCTTTGGAATTTTGAAAGTCCCCTTCCTGTTTGCTCGGTGATGTGTGCAGTGGTCACAGCGCATCTTTCCAGGTGGCCTTGCCTGCTCCACGCAGGACTGAAAAAAGTATTTACCCCACCTGCTGTTTGCATACAGAGAAGTGCCCCAGGAATCCACAGGGTTTTCCCCATTCAAGTTGCTGTATGGGAGGAGAGTGAGGGGACCCCTGGACTTGATGAGGGACGGATGGGAGGGGAAGGCCTCTCCCAATGGAGAATCAGTGGTGGCGTGTGTACTGACCTTCCGGGAAAAGCTCGCTGAGCTCATGGGCTTGGCCAGGGGAAACCTAGCCAGGGCACAAAGGAAGCAGAAGGTCTGGTACGACCACTCAGCATGTGCCCACTCCTATGCTACCGGGGACCAGGTGACGCTTCTCATCCCCGTGAGGAAGAATAACCTGCCTGGGACGGCCCCTTCAAGGTCATCAGACAGGTAAATAGGTGAACTATGTAGTGCAACTGTCCAACTGGGCACACAGCCACTGGGTGTACCATGTAACATGATGAAGCCATACTGGGACAGGGAGAAGTTGGTGCTGGCTGTGTGTGGGCAGTGGGAGAAGGGAGAGGATCCCCTAGTGGGACTCCTCCCTGAGGCTGGGGCTGACCCCTCACTGGAACCAATTCCCCTCTCAGACCAGCTAACCCCTGCCCAGCAGGCAGAGATCAGAGGGGTGCTGCATTCATATTGGCAGCTGTTTTCCAATTGACCTGGGCTCACGAACCTGGCTGTTCACTGGGTGGAGACAGGAGCCAACCCTCCCATCAGGTGTTCCCCATTCAGGGTCACTGGGAAAGCAGCCCAGGACCTGGAGAGAGACGTCGGGGACATGCTGGCTTTAGGCGTGATCCAGCCGTCCTCCAGCCCCTGGGCCTCTCCCGTGGTGCTGGTCCCCAAGAAGGACGGGTCGATCCGGTTCTGTGTGGAATATCGGAAGCTTAATGCCATCAGTGTGTCTGATGCCTACCCCATGCCTAGGACTGACGAAATCCTAGATAAGTTGAGGGCTGCCCAGTATCTCACTACCATGGATCTCACCAAAGGCTACTGGCAAGAGCCTTTGGAACCAGAAGCCAGGGCAACGTCTGCCTTCACCACCCCAATAGGGCTCTTTGAGTTCCTCATACTGCCTTTCGGCCTTAAGGGGGCACCTGCCACCTTCCAGAGCCTGGCGAATCAGTTACTAATGGGGATGGAGGACTTTGCTCTAGCGTATATTCACAATATCAGTGTATTTAGCCAAACCTGGGAGGATCATGTGTCCCAGGTGAAGAGGGGGCTGGGTCACCTCCGGGATGCAGGACAGACTATAAAAGCTGGAAAGTGCAAGGTGGGGATGGCAGAGGTGTCATACCTGGGCCACAAGGTGGGGAGCAGCCACCTGAAGCCGGAGCTGGCCACCGTGGAGGCAATCAAGGATTGGCCCGCTCCCCCGACTAAGAAGCAGGTCCAGGCTTTCACTGGGATGGTGGGGTACTACCGGAGGTTTGTGCCACACTTTAGCTCCCTGGCAGATCCCCTGATGGAGCTTTGTAGGAAGGGAAAGCCGGACAAGGTGGTCTGGACCAAGCAGTGCCAGATGCTCTCTGTGCACTGAAGGGGGCACTCATCCAAAGCCCGGTGCTGGTGAACCTGGATTTTATCAAACCCTTCCTGGTGCTCACCGACACCTCAAACACCGGGCTGGGTGCGGAGCTGATGCAAACTGATACTAAGGGGGAGAGACACCCCACTGTGTATTTGAGCAAGAAGCTGCTGCCCCGGGAGCAGCACTATGTGGCCATAGAGAAGGAATGTCTGGCCATGGTGTGGGCCCTTAAAAAGCCGCAGCCGGATCTATTTGGGTGACGCTTCACTGTGTACACTGACCATTCACCCCTGACGTGGCTACACCAAATGCCAAGCTCCGGAGATGTGGCCTGCTCCTGCAGGGTTATGACATGGAGGTGGTCCATAAGAGGGGGAGTGCCAATGTTATAGCCCAGAGGGGGGCAAACTTCGGCTCGTGGGCCACATCCGGCCTGCAGGGCCCTTCCCTCTGGCCCCCGAGCTCTGCCGGGGAGCGGGGTCAGGACAGGCCTGCGGAGGAGCCAACCCAACTCCCCGGCCGCGCCTGGCCCCTCCCCTTCTGCTCCCCTCCCTGCCTCCCTCACAGTCACAGTTCCCCCAGTGCCTGGGCAGCGTGGCTGCAGCTCCGGCCGGGCGGCACGGCTATAGCACCACCAGACCTGGTGCTCCAGGGGGCGCTGTCAGGGGGCGGGGAGCAGGGGGAGTTCTGGGATGGGGGGAAGTTGCAGGGGGTGGTCAAGGGGCCTGGGCTCTGCTGCCGGGGACAGGGGCAGAGCAAGCCAGGGTCCCCCTCCGCCCCCAGCGTGCTTGGCCCCTGTCCACAGCAGCCAAGCCCAGACAGGGAGCGAGCCCTGCCCGACTAAACGCACAGGGAAAGGACTGAGTTCCCCTTTCCCCCACCCCACAGGTAACGTGGGGCGGGGAGAGTAGGGAGGGTTGGATGGGGGACCCCAGGAGGGGTGGTCAGGGGGTGGGGAGCAGGGGAGATTGGATAGGGGCAGGGAGATTAGATAGAGGCGGGGATCCCAGAGACAGGGGTGGGGAGCAGGGGGGGTTGGATGGGGGTGGAGGTTCCAGGGGGCAGGATAGGGGGCCAGGCCACACCTCGCTGTTTGGGGAGGTATAGTCTCCCCCAGCCTTCCCTACCCGGCCATCCATACAATTTCTTTATCTGATGTGGCCCTAGGGCCAAAAAGTTTGCCCACCCCTGTTATAGTCGATGCTTCATCACGGAGTGGGGCCCCTAACTTCCCTAGGTCACTGGCTAAGTGACAACGCTCAGTTCAGACTCGAAGCAGGGAGAGATGTGATGAACTGGGGGATTTTCTTGTTTTTTTCTATGGTTTGCATGGAGAGGGGGTGGGACTCAGTTTCCCTGGGCATTACTGGTTTAACGAGGTGATGGGAGAGGGAGTTGTTGTTACAGAGGACCAGCGACAGAACTTGGGACCCCAGCCAATGGCCAGGAGAATGGAGACCCCAGCGACCGGTGACCTGGTGACCAGGAGGTCCAGCTCGGATGCCACAGCCAGTTCTGGCCAGTGGGAGGATAATGGACTGTGGAGAGAGGACCCCGGTGACCTGACCAGCCGGTTCCAGCCAGTGGGGAACAAAGGATGGCTGAGAGAAGAGGAGGCCCAGGCGACCCTGTTTACCTGGACAGAAGACAATTGACAGAGGCGGGGCTTGGGGGAGGTGATAGCAGATGCTCAGCTGGAAAGCGCAGGGTCTCTGGACTGGGGAGAGGGAGCAGGCAGAGCCCACTTGGATGCAGGGGAGACTTAGATGTGCTGTGCTGAGGGAGGCCAGGCCTCAGGGCCCTGAGAGTTTCCTATGCTGTGTTCAAACACTCAATAAACCCTCCTGTTTTATGCTGGCTGAGAGTCACTCCAATCTAGAGAACAGGGTTGCATTATTCCCTTTGGGAGTGGAGGCCCCGGGGGTCCAGAGTGAGTGGACTCCCTGAGGGGCCCACGGCGAGAGACAGGCGTGCTAAAGCTCAGAGGTGCGGCTCCAGGAGGCTGAGGGGCTTAACCCCTGAGAGAGAGTGGACCCCCAAGAAGGGCTGTCACACTGAAGGGGGTTCCCCCTAGGGACCCTACGGGGCCAAGAGTGGGCACGACCTGTGAGTCCATGACACCATGTACCATAACAAGAAAAGGACTCGTTAATAAGTACAGCCTATTGATTGTGTCTGATGTTTTTCATTTTCCTGTAACCTGATGCTTCCAACTCCTTACACCTGCTTTTATTTGAATCTTTCCCGCTAGCTCTTTTAATAAACTTCAGTTTGGTTCTGCTCTAAACTGGTCGAAGTGCCCTGTGCTAAGGAGAGTGTTGAACCAAATCCAGTGCCCTGGGGCAGCAGATCGGTGCGCATGGCGGGTGTCCAGAAGACAGGGGACTGGGCACCCGAGTGTAGCAAAGTGAGGTGTGTGAGGGGTTGAATCACAGAAACCCCTTTGGGACTGCCACCTGCTGTGCTGAGACTACCTCTGAGCCTGTTTTCCCTGCCAGCCTAGGACTTCAGTGCCCTGCCTGGTTTGAGCCAGACACGCTAGCCTGCTGCAAACACAGACCCAGGTCTGAACTACGTCCCCTAAAAGCTGTAGGCTTAACTGAAAACAGCTTAAGAAGTGTTCCTGTCTCAAACACTCAGATGTCCAGCTCCCAATGAGGTCCAAACCCCAAATAAATCCGTTTTACCCTGTATAAAGCTTATACAGGGTAAACTCATAAATTGTTCGCTCTCTATAGCACTGATAGAGAGATATGCACAGCTGTCCCCCCCCCCCCCCGGTATTAATACATACTCTGGGTTAATTAATAAGTAAAAAGTGATTTTATTAAATACAAAAAGTAGAATTTAAGTGGTTCCAAGTAATAACAGACAGAACAAAGTGAATTACCAAGCAAAATAAAATAAAACACGCAAGTCTAAGTCTAGTACAGTAAGACAATTGAATACAGATAAAACCTCACCCTCAGATGTTTCAATAAGCTTCTATCACAGACTGGACGCCTTCCTAGTCTGGGCACAATCCTTTCTCCTGGTACAACCCTTGTTCCAGCTCAGGTGGTAGCTAGGGGATTCCTCCTGATTGCAGCCCACTTTGTTCTGTTCCACCCCCTTATATATCTTTTGCACAAGGCGGGAGTCCTTTGTCCCTCTCTGGGGTCCCACCCCTCCTTCTAAATGGAAAAGCACCAGGTTAAAGATGGATTCCAGTTCATGTGACATAATCACATGTCACTGTAAGACCCCAAGCCCTCACTCCTCCCTGACTCACAGGAAAGATGCCTGCAAACAGAGCCATCCACAGTCAATTGTCGTGGTTGATGGGAGCTATCAAGATTCCAAACTACCATTAATGGCCCACACTTTGCATAATTACAATAGGCCCTCAGAGTTATATTTCATATTTCTAGTTTCAGATACAAGAGTGGTACATTTATACAAATAGGATGACCACACTCAGTAGATTATAAGCTTTGTCATGATCCCTTACAAGAGACCTTTTGCATGAAGCATATTCCAGTTATATTATAGTCACACTCATTAGCATATTTTCATAAAATCATATAGAGTGCAGCGTCACAAGGTGTGTCAATTGCTGGCCTGCACTGGGAAAAAGCAGGGCTCATGGAGCATGGTGTAGAACACCTGTTCTGCCAGCAGCTGGTGGCTGGGGTGGGTTTCCCCAGGTGGAAGTGATTCATCCCAGAACCTTGGCTAACCCCCAGAAGTGTCCCTCCCACACACCTCTTTCCTTTGATCACACACAGGGGGGAGGGAGAGGGGCTCACCAGCCCCTCTTGAGAGGTCCCGCCCCCTCAGGTCTAATCACAGCTCTGCCAAGCTGCACCAGACAACCCCTCCACCATTCAGTACAGCAACACCTAGCTCAGTGACTGCAGCTGGAGTGCATGCTGAGACTTGCCAGTGATTCCAGACCGCTCCGGGGGGCAGAGTTAAGGTTACATGGGTGTTTACCTTCACGCTGCAGCTCCTGGTTTTCAGAGGTTTAAGTTTGGCTGAACTTGATGTTCCAGGAGGGCAAGAGGTATAGACAGGCAATCGTCATAGGGCAGTAACAAAGATTTTTGCCATTTAGTAGACAGACAGACAGCTGGGTAAGGGAGTGTGATAGATAAATGGATCTCTCTGGGGCAGGGGGATAGATCCATAAACAGAGGCTTATGAGATAGATAGAAAGTCAGATAGATGATTGTATATGGAGATAGACAGATAAAGGGTTAGATAGATATGGAGCCCATGGGACTGGCTCCCACGGGGCGCTGCAGGCCTGGAGCCCCTTGGCAGGGTGACCCAGACTCAGCACTCCAGGACTCCGGTGGGATTGTAGAGACAGAGCTGGGGGTTAGAGGCAGAACAGTCCAGGGTCTAAATCACTAGCCTGCTGCTCAGGAGACTGGGTTCTAGTCCTGCCTCTGCTGGGTGACTGTGGGCAAGTCACTGTCATGCTCTGTGCCTCGGTTTCCCCATCTGCCTTGGCTATTTGGAGTGTGAGCTCTTTGGGGCAGGGCCTGACTCACTGTGTCTGTGCAGCACCTGGCACAATGGGACTCTGATCTCTGGGTGCTACTGAAATAGAAACAGCAGCCAAGTGGCGGATGCCCTCAGAGCCCAACAAATTGTCGTTTACTCTGAGCATTTCCATCAGCCCCAATCACGGGGGAGCCGTCTGCAGGGCTGTGACCAGGAGTCTGGTGGGAATCCAGGCAGGGCCACCCACACAGTGCAGTTTGTGATCCCTGTTTGGGGGCTCATGCGACGTGGCACGAACACAGTGATCGCCAGCGCCATGAGGACGGGGCCCGTCGGGAAACCAGATGTTTGTGCCAGCAGAGCCCTCGGCAACTCAAAGGGACCAGGAGCAGGGCAGGGCTGGAATGTGCTTCCATAGTGCCAGGGAGAAGGGTCACAGGATGCCCTGTTACCCGCCTCACCCTCTATCTATCCCATATGCACCCACTAGCCTTCCACCCTTCTGTTCGTCTATTCCAGCCGCACCTTCCAACCCCACACTCTGCACCTGTCCCATAATCTCTATCTCTCTTCATAGATTCCCAGGCCAGAAGGGATCACTGTGATCAGCTAGCCTGACCTCCTGTCTAACACAGGCCAGAGAGCTTCCCCAAATCATTCCCAGAGCAGAGTTTTTAGAAAAACATCCTCTCTTGATTTAAAAAATGTCAGTGATGGAGAATCCACCATGAGCCCTGGTAAGTTGTTCCAATGGGTATTTACTCTCACTGTTAAAAATTATTCCTTATTTCCAGGCTGCATTTGTCTAGCTTCAGCTTCCAGGCT
Source organism: Trachemys scripta elegans (assembly GCF_013100865.1). Lineage (NCBI taxonomy): Eukaryota > Metazoa > Chordata > Testudines > Emydidae > Trachemys > Trachemys scripta. The sequence goes on from NC_048299.1 coordinate 164,448,619, forward strand.
TGGATGGTGTTAGACCGAAGAGCCTATTATTAAATATTTGTTCCCCATGTAGGTACTTATAGACTGTAATCAACTCACCCTAGTGAGAGGGGCTGGATGACTAGCTAGCCAGTGGGTCTGGGGACAGATGGACGGACAATGCTCTGGGGATGGCTAGTGAGAGGGTCTGGATGACTAGCTAGCCAGTGGGTCTGGGGACAGATGGACAGACAATGCTCTGGGGATGGCTAGTGAGAGGGGCTGGATGACTAGCTAGCCAGTGAGTCTGGGGACAGATAGACAGACAATGCTCTGGGGATGGCGATGTCCATGGGTAGGAACTGGGGATAGGCGCGCACAGTCACCTTTACCCAGAGGCGGATTTACCATGAAACAAACAGTGCAGTGGCATGGGACCCCCAATAATGGGGCCCCCCAAAATGCAGGACAAATCTCATCTGACAACCTGCCCCTGAGTCCCGGCCGGCGGCACAGGAGGGCTCAGTAAGGCAGGCTGCCTGCATGCCGTGGCCGGTGGCCCCTCCCGCCCCAAGCAGCGCACTGAGATCCACTGCCCCCCTCCCCCAAGGGGCGCGCAGAGATGCGCCAGCAACAGTGCAGCAGGGCTAAGGTGGCTCCCTGACCGCGCTGCCTCCCTCCCTCCTTCCACGCTGCGCTGCTCCCGGAAGCACCCGGCACGTCCCTGCAGCTGCTGGGGCAGCGGGGGGGTGTCTCTGTGTGTTGCCTCCAACCTGAGCGCTGACTCCACAGCTCCCATTGGCTGGGAACTGTGGCCAATCGGAGCTGTGGAAGCGGTGCGCAGAGACACCCCCCCCCCACCTAGAAGCCGCTGCCAGAGGGGTGTGCCGGTCGCTTTGGGAGCCGCGCTGCCCAAAGTAAGCACCACCCCCCGACCCCCACTGCACCCCAAGCTCCTGCCCCAGCCCAGAGCCTGCACCCAAACTTCCTCCCAGAGCCTAACACCTCACCCCATCCCACACCCCAACCCCCCGCCCCAGCCTAGAGCCCGCACCCCTCCCCCAAACACCCTCCCAGAGCCTGTAACCCTCANCCTGCCCCAGCCTAGAGCCCGCACCCCTCCCCCAAACACCCTCCCAGAGCCCAACTCCCGCACCCCATCCCACACCCGAACCCCCTGCCCCAGCCTAGAGCCTGCACCCCCTCACCCCATCCCACACCCCAACCCCCTGCCCCAATCAAGGTGCCTCACTTTATTTTCATTTACTTCTTATTACTTATAATATAGGAAGAGAATGAAGGACAAAAAGAATGAAAAACGGTGGGGGGATAAGAGAATATTCTTGTTCTTGGCTGGGTCCCCAGCCCCCCCCCCCATGAAGCTGCGCACAGGGCCCCACTAACTCTAAACCCGCCACTGCCTTCGCCCAGGACCCCCGCGTCCCCCCAGGATCGGACTCAGCCCCCGCCTTACCGCGTGGGGCACTGGCGATCCCGGGGCGCCCTCTGCTGGCCGGCCGGCCGAGCTGCCGCCCCCTTCCCCGCGGCGCCGGGGCCAGCTGGCCGGAGGAGACACCCGGGGGCCGGCCGGGCGGCTGCCCGTGTGGCCGCGCGGGACGGCAGCGGGGCGGTGATGGCAGGAGCCGCGGGGATCGCGGCGTGAGGCGGGCGGTGAGTGCTTGGCCCGGCCCGGAGCCCGCGAGCCGGAGCGCCCAGCCCGGGCTGGCCCCTACCGGGCTCTCCGGGCAGTGGGCACCGTGCGCCCCCCGGGGGAGCCCCGCGCCGCCGATCCACCGGGAGGGGCAGATCGGGGAGCGCACAGAGGCTGGGAGACAAAGGGGGCTTGGGGCAGCGTGTGGGTGTCGGGGAGGGAGCGGACTGGAGCACGTGGGGGAGGGAGCCTGGGCACCGGAGTGGGGCTTGGAGAAGGTCCTGGAAGTAAGGGGCTGCGGATGCTGGCGCAGGCAGCCCGATGGGGCAGGCTGGCATCACCCCCATCTGTTGCTTTGGTCCTGGCTGTGGTTGTGATTCTGGCCTGGTGGTGTGCTGGGAGTGGCACTGTAGGGGGGAAAGCCCATCCCAGACCGGCTGTGCCCTTCCTGCTGCAGGCAGGGACCGTGGGAATGGGCTGGACTGTATGTGGGGCCAGATCCCAGCTGGTGTCAATCATCTGTAGCTCTATGGGACTCAGTGGGCCAGATCCCAGCTGGTGTCAATCGTCCGTAGCTCCATGGGACTTTCAGAGATTTTTCGGTGTTCTCTAGCACACACAGATGTGAGGTCATCTCCCCTCTGTTTACCAAAGGTGCCGTGGGGAGAGCTCTCACCCCCTGCTTCCAGGCATGAACCAGGCTCTAAGGACTGGGGGGCAGGAGAGGACTTCCCTTGGGGGGCGGGGGAAGTGTGACACTTCTGGGGTAACCCAGGGGGTGCAGTGTGAATCAACTACGAGGGAGCCTTGTCCGTGCCCACTGTGGGAAACTGGCCCCAAACCACTGGCTAGTGGCCACTCCGGGCTCCGCAAGCCCTGCTCTTCCCTGCCGCAGGCTAACAATTTACACACCTCAGCCCTTGGGCTCCCTACGTGGGGCCTTGGGGCAGAGCAGACATATCCTATGGCTAAATCTATGGAGTCGTCAGTCCCCCCCAGCATATCTGTACACCCTCCAGCATCCCACTGAGTGCCCAGGCCCTTGACTTCTGGACACCGCAATGCACACGGATTCGCTGCCCCTGCGGAAGCAGGGCCCCCCGCGCACTAGCTTCTCCAGCACCAGCCATGTCTGCAGTAAAACCAATTAGGAGTTTATGTGACAGAGCTTAAGATAAAGCTTCAAATAGAAGTGAGCAGAAGGATCGGAAACATCTTATTGCAGATAAACCAAAAATAGAAAACACCAGCTAGAGCCCCTCCTTAGGAACAAGTTCCTGCCTTGCCTGCTAAGGTATTTCTCACCCAGTGGTCAGTCCATCTGGACAGCGTTTGGCCAGTCGAGAGCTGGGCTCCTTTCTGCATGAGACGCTCATGCAGGCGGGCAGTGCCCCTCCATAACGGATGCCATCTTGTGCCCTCCTTTCCCCTATTATACAGCTCCGGACCTTTTGTCTCTTTTCCCAACCAGGGCGTTTCCATTAACTTCAGCTCGTCCCTGCTTGGCCCACTAGTCAGGGTCCTTTTTCCTCGGCTCTTTTGAGCTTTGTAAAGGCCCGAGCCAGCCTCCGTCGAGGCTGTGAACACTTGGCTAGGCTGGAGCGAAAGATGGCAGTTCTCACTCTGAGTTAGGTCTGAGAACGCTCCCGCCCGTCTGGTGACCAGTTTCACGTCCAGCAGCTTTGGCCACAATATTCTACACGGGACCTGACTCGTAAGGCTACGTCTACACTCCAGCCTATGTTGGGAAAGCGTATGTCACTCAGGGGTGTGAATATGCCACCATCTGGCGCGACATAAGTTACACCAACAGATGTGCACAGCGCTGTGTCGGTGGGAGAGCTTCTGCCAATGCAGTTCCTGCCGCTTGCAGAGGTGGGTTTTTATGCCGACCGGAGAGCTCTCTCCCGTCGGCATAGAGCGTCTTCCCTAGATGCGCTGCAGCGGTGCATATAGACATACCCTTAGACTCTTTCCTGTATGTGCATCCCCCAATAACCATGACAACCAAAGAGTAGGTTTAGAACAAACATAAGGCAGCATTTTACACACAGCGCACAGGCAACCGGTGGAACTTGTTGCCAGGACATGCTGTAATGCCCAAAAGTATAGCGGGGTTCAGAAAAGGACTAGATAAGTTCATGGAAGATAGGGCCATCAGTGGCTATTAGCCAAGATGGTCAGGGACGTAACCCCACGCTCTGGGTGTTCCTAAACCTCTGACTGCTAGAAGCTGGGACTGGATGGCAGGGGATGGAATTGCCCTGTTCTGTTCATTCCCTCTGAAGCACCTGGGCACTGGGCACTGTCAGCGACAGGACACTGGACCATTGCTCTGACCCAGTCTGGCCATCCTTCCGTTCTTAACCAGTAGGTTCTTAGTTTTCGGCAGAGGCCACGCCCAGCCCCTTTCGGTGAAATATCAGGAAGGTGGCGCTCACAGGGGATGGGCATGTCGGGGCATATCTAAGCGAGTTCCTGGGTACACTCAGCTGTGTTTCCCCATCTGTTGCCAACCTGGGGCACTGGGATCGTGACAGGTTTGTGACTGTGGGGTCCTGGTGCCTTCCTGGGAAGCAGCTGTGTCTGGGCGGTGTTGGGGACTGGGCAAGATGGGGCTGGGGTCAGATCTAGCCTGGCTGTTGCTGTGTTCCCAAGTTCTGATGTGGCCTAAATCTCCATGTCCAGCCCCTTCCCTGCTCCTGGATGTGAAGAATTCCTCCCTGCTTTGCTCGTGGCTCAGAAGGATCCACAATGGCCCTGTGAAGAACAGCCATCCATATGTAGACAGGCGTGTGCACGTGTATGTGGCACTTCCCCACATGCCAGGCGGAATTGTCCCGCAAGTGGCGTCAATGCAAGCGGAGGGGGAGATCGGTGAGTGAGCAAGAACTGCAGCTCAACGGGGGTAGGGTTAGCTGCCATCGGCCCTGCTCCCAGATGGGAACCCACGGTAGAAAGGCAGCGAGGGACTGATGCCCCAGAATTAACTCACAGCCACCGAGGAGGAGATTCTGATCTGTTATCCAGGGCTGTAAATCTGGAGGGGCCCCATGGGAAGCCCCCCCCCAAAAATACACTGGGATAAGTGAGAGCTGTGCCCGAGGAGCTCCATGCACCTGGTTCACCATTTCTTGCCCCTCACCTTGTCGTTACACCAGTGCAGGATGGGATGGAAAGCCAACTGGTAGCAGTTTGCACCGCCCCTGCATTGGTGTGAATTTCCACCTACCTTGCAAGGCTGTGGATTCGCCAGTGTGAATTTCCACCCAGTTCACGCTCATCTTGCACCGGTGTGAACATCCACCCCGTTTGTGTTGGTGTCGATTTCTCCGCCTTTGTGTCCTCGCTCAGTCAGTGTGTATTTCCACCCACCTGGTAATCACTTTGCAGTGGTGTGGATTCCCTGGCATGAGTTTCCACCCAGTCTCCACCCACCTTGCACCTGGGTGAGTTTCCACTCAAAGTCCCATTTATTAACAAAGCATCTTAGCAGCTAGCCCTGACGCTCAACAAGCAAAATTCACATGTGAGAATCCTCACGCTCTGAGATGCAAAAGCACCGATTCCACCTTCTTAATTGCACCGACACTCTAAAAACAGCCCAGAAAAGCAACATGCCAGAATCAAATGAGGAATAATTGGCTCCTCTTGGAACCCCAGAGAAACATTAATTTTTGCACCATTTGTTTAGTATTTTTGCCACTCACCCAGCTAACAGGGCAACTGAATGAGCCAAAACCTTATCTGAATGGTTCAGAGGTGACTTGATCACATTCTATAAGTACCTGGCCATCCTGCTTCATGCGGTGAGCTCTGCCCAGCAAGTCCCACAGAGACAGGCATCCTGGTCAGAGATCTTCTGCCCTCCTCAGAGATCAGTGCTTCTGAGCATGTATGGTGCAGGGACCTTTGCAAACCAAATAAGGGTCTGCGGCGGGTGCCCAGTATTTCAAGGCCTTGGGTTAGCAGAGAGAAGTAAAGGTCAAGCTAGAGCAGTGGTTCTCAGACTTTTGTACTGGTGAGCCCTTTCACATAGGAAGCCTCTGAGTGCGGCCCACCCCCCTTATAAATTAAAAACACTTTTAAATATATTTAACACCATTGTAAACGCTGCAGGCAAAGCAGGGTTTAGGCTGACAGCTTGCATGTACTAGCAACTCCCTGAGGGGTCCTGACCCCCACTTGGAGAACCCCTGAGCTAGAGTTCAGCCTGGCCAGCATGAGGCCCTCCCCAGCTAAGCTGTTGAATCCATTTAAGTTTTTTCCCCTTTGTCTGTCAGAGGTGAGAGCTGCTGGCCTGCACTTCATATTTTGTTCTCCAGCTCCAGGCTTTTGCACAGAGAGGTGATCTGCTTCATAGAATGTCAGGGTTGGAAGGGACCTCAGGAGGTCATCTAGGTCCAACCCGCTGCTTAAAGCAGGGCCAATCCCCCATTATTAGTTTTTTTGTTTTTTGCCCCAGATCCCTAAATGGCCCCCTCAAGGATTGAACTCACAACCCTGGGTTTAAGCAGGCCAATGCTCAAACCACTGAGCTAGCTTAGCTGCTGATTACTAGTATGTCCCTGACCCTTGGGGTTCCCACTGTTGTGCCAGATCCTTCATTTTTATGGGTCTGTTTCAGCTAGTCCTTTAAGGACCCGTTTATTGCTTCCCACCCGGCTGTGTGACCCCCCCCCCCCCCTTGCTCTGCCCCAGGAACAGTTGTTCCACCTTTTTGCACCCAGTAGGGAGCGGTCCCTAGATAAGTGAGTCACTGCCATGCCCGGCATTCATAAAAATATTTAAAACAATTCCCACTTTGTCACAGCTGCCGGCTCCCCTTCTGGCCTTGCAATCGATGAACTGTTGCATAACAAGTATTTGCCTTTTTGAGCCAATGAGGCAAAAGGACCAAGATTGGAGAGAGCCGTTTAATTCTCAAATAACTCTGAAAGCGACAAAATAGGAAATGGTGGAGCAAATCTGCCCAGACCCACAGGCCCCAACACGCTGATGTCTCTCGCTCCTGGAAGAGAATCCTGTGAACGTTTCCTGCTATACCAAGGTGGCAGGGGCCTAGATCTTCTTTGGCAGTGACAGTCGTGCTTTATGCCAGCTGATCAGTGGAGATCTAGCCAGCAAAGAGATTATAATGAGACTTTGTTTGGTACCATGAGCACTGTTCATTAATTCGATTGGATAAACTGGTATGTTTCACGAGTGCTTGTTGGAACCTTAATCGTTCTTGTCATTCTGGGGTGGGGTGGTGGCTATATGCTTGCAAAGAAAGTCTATCCATGAGACTCATGTTGATCAGCTTCAAATAGCCAAAGATGCTCCTCAGATTTCCTGGTCTGTTGTTGTTATTATTCCTATTTATTGTAAGCCTTTTCAGCTACCGGGTTCTTAGTTATTCATTTCCACTCAGCAGTCTCATAGCACTGGTGTCAATTTTCACTCGTGTGAACGTCCATCCACTTTGCACTTGCTTTTCACCGGCATAAATGGCCACACGAGGTTGCATTAGTGCTTAACAGTCTGATGAGCAGCAGAGAATATTGTCTTTGGGGCATTTGAATTCATTACCGTAATATAGCTTCTTGAGAGGAAACGGTGGGGTGGTGGGAGCTTTTTGAGAGGAAACGGTGGGGTGGTGGGAGCTTCTTGAGAGGAAACGGTGAGGTGGTGAGACCTTCTGCTAGTGGTATTGGGTTTGCACGTTGTGTGATGTAGCTAATACCTTGTGTTTACATGGGCGGTATGATCAAAAAGATAATAAAACATTTCTTGTACAAAATAATGTATTCCTGCTCTTTATCAGAAGCTTCTCTGACAAGCTGTGTGGTATTTTCTAAAGAGCCAAATTCTCTTGCATGAGAAACGTATCGATCGAGTTATTTTGTCACATTAAAAGAGCACTGAGGTTGCAGTGTCAAGCACTGCCAAGTTAGGAAATGCCAGAGTTCAGGATGCCAGAGCGATCTAAATTCACCCCTCTTGTGTATTACGATCAGGCCTTTAATTACATGATCCCAGAGTTTTTTCACAGGGCCCCTGCCTCATTCAGCGCACAAGATGGATGGGGCTTGTTCAATATTTCTTTGTATCCTCATTGTTCGGTGCATGACCCCCGGGTCTGATTGACTGCCCTCTATTCAAACCCGGTTCTGAAGACAGCATTTTTAATTTCCTTGTGGGCGTTTCTATGGTGCCTGTCACTGTAGCATTGGAGAGCTTCACAATCACTAGTGACCCCATCTTCACTGTCCCTGTGGGAGGCGAGGGTGTGGGCATATCCCCACTTTGCAGGTGGGGCGCTGAGGCACGGAGATCCAAGCCAAAATTGTCACCCATCCGTCGCCCCTAATTGTGGGTGCCCAGTTTGAGACGCCTGGCCCTGACTTCCCCACGCGGGATAGCCACTTTGTGTGTTCCGAGGGCAGCCCCCATTGATGTCCGGTGCAGCTGGGAGAGCTCAGTTTGGCTTACGAGACAGGGCTAGAATCCAGTTCTCCAGGGTGGCATTGAGCTGCCTTGGCTACGAGACCTTCCCTTCTCTCCCCCCCCCCACCGATCCCCTGACTCTTGCGCAACACACCTTCCAACTTCTGCAACAAAAGAGGCACGGGCCTTGCAGACAACAGCCCCCTTCCCTGCACAGCCCTGATTCGTCACCAGGGTCCTGTGGGGAAAAAAACAGCACGTGATCATGTCATTAAGGGAACACCTACCCTCTGTCCCCCTGCAAGGTCCGCCCTGGCTCGCCCCCATCACCCACTTTTTCCGTTCCTGCTGTCGTCTCTGGTGGAAATCCGGGGAGCAGGCTGGCCTCCCCCGCTGCAGATTCATCCTCTCTTCTTTTGGTTCAGCCATTGCCCGGGCTGAACAGTTCCACTGAATCTGCCTGCCTTTGTCTCAGCCCCTGCACTCCTGCCTCCGCCGCTCTCTCTGCCCAGAGTGGGGCCCATTTCTTCCAAGAGAACGCTGATGAAAGACCACGTGAGCTTTTCCTTCCCCTCGGCTTGCCTTCCCTTCCCCCTCCAACTCCATCCTCCTTCTCCCCTGGCATAAGTTTCTCCCCTGCTCTCCTCCTCTAACCCCCTCCACTTGCCCAATGACCCCATCCCCTCTCCTGATCGCCCTCACCCCCACTCCCATCCCCTCCCTTCTCCTCTGGCTCTTCCCCCCCCCCCCAAACATGCTCTAGTCCAGGGGTTCACAACACATTTTTGGTGGCCTCAAAGTGAAGCCACACACTCTTGCTGGTGGCCGCTCTGACAAATTTTTCCTAAAATACTTAATTAACTTTAGGAAAAACAAAGAAAAATGCACATATCCGTGTCCAAATCATTATAATGTATTTATGGAGGGTTGTTTTTGTTGCAAACTCAATAATAAAAATAAATTACAGTTGTATTTTGGTGCCCGGGCTCCTGCTTCCTCCTCCGGCCTCCCAGACTCCACTGCTTCCTCCGCCCACTCCATTGTCCCAAGCTCCCTTTGACGGCCTCAGACCCCAGGCTCAACCCGCTCCTTGCCTCTCAAGTCAGGCTGGCCCTGTGGAAACCCCGCTGCCCTGGTCTGAAGCCCAGAGCCAGTGCCCCACAGCTGGAGCTGAGGGAGAGAGGGGGGCTGAAGCCCGGAGCCCTGCCATGCCAGGGGGCTGAAGTCCAGAGCCCACCGCCAGAGCCCCATGGCTGAAGCTGGGCGAGGGGGGCTGAAGCCTGCACCTGGAGCCTCATGGCTAAAGATGGGGATGGGGGGGCTGAAGCCCTCCCAAGGAACCCCTGGGTGCTGCAGGGAGGGGCTGCTGCTTCCCCCCTCCCCCGTCTCTGCTCAGGAGGCTGTCATGGCAAGGAAACCCCCTGGTGGCCGCATTTGAGAAATGCTGCCATCTCAGAAACCCCACCCTTGACCCCGCTGGCCTCTACAGCTACTGCCCCATCTCCCTTCCCGCTGTCATTGAACGCGCTGTCTACAGTCGCTTTCTGGAGCTCCTCTCCTCCAGTTCCATCCCAGAACCCCTTCCATTTCTCTTCCGCCTCTTGCACTCCATTGAAACCGTCTCTCCTGAGCTCTTCCTAGACGCAGCTCAGAACCATCCTCCTTAACCTGGCCGGGAGAACTGCAGGGGCGGTGCTTGCAGAGAGGGGCAGCGCGCGGAGCCATGTGCCCCCTGCCCCCCCAGGGCGCATTGGCCCCTTCTGGGAGCACTGTGGGGCTGGGGTAGGCAGGGAGCCCACCTTAGCCTTGCTGTGCCTGCTGCCAGCTGGGAGCTGCTGGAGGCCGTACCCCAACCCCCATCCCTGAGCCCCCTCCCAGAGCCAGCACCCCAAACCCCCTCCTGTCCCCCAGTCCTGAGCCCTCTCACAGAGCCAGCATCCCAAACCCCCTCCTGCCCCCCAGTCCTGAGCCCCCTCCCAGAGCCAGCACCCCAAACCCCCTCCTACACCCCAAACCCCACCCTGAGCCCCCTCCCATAGCCAGCACCCTAAACCCCCTTCTGTCCCCAAACCCCACCCTGAGCCCCCTCCCAGAGCCAGCACCCCAAACCCCCTTCTGTCCCCAAACCCCACCCTGAGCCCTCTCCCAGAGCCAGCACTCCATACCCCCTGCACCCCAACACTCTGCCCCAGCCCAGAGCCCCCTCCTGTACCTAAACTCCCTTCTAGAGCTTGCACCCCTCACCCGTACCTTCACCCCAACCCCCTGGCCTAGGCTCAGCCCAGAGCCCCCTCCCACACTGCAAACCCCTCGGCCCCAGCCCAGAGCCCGCATCCCCTCCCAAACCCCAATCCTATTCCCCAGCCTGGTGAAAGGGAGTGGGAGTGGGGGAGAGCGAGAAACGGAGTGGGGAGGATGGAGTGGCGGGGCTTTGGGGAAGGGGTGGGGTAGATCCTGCGTCACCCTTAGATTCAAAAAGTGAGCTTGGTCGTAAAAAGGTTGGAGACCACTGGTTTATGTGGACCTGCCACACAAGGGGGGTAAGCTGAGTGGGTTTTACAGCTATTGGCTGACAGCAGGGGAATGGTGGGAGTGTCCTCTACTAGTCACAGACCCTTCTACCCCTGTCTCCCCAGCTTTTCTTCATCCCCTTCTGCTCCTAGCCCGATCTCAGGCTCCTGCCTCAAGCCCCTCCCTGCTGCTATCTCCAGTGACCCCTGCTACTCTGGCCACCCCACCCAATCCCCCGCAGCTGCTGCCCTATCTCCTCCTCCTCAAGCCCCGACACATTGCACACAGTCGCACACGCACACATTGTGTGCACTGATAGAGCTATGCAATTGCACACACACCGCCTAAGGACTCTGCTCTCCCCCCGTGCCCTGTTGGTTTCGAAGGCCTTGCTGGATCCACTCCCAGTTTGGCTCATGCTAGCTGGGCCGGGACGTGGGTAGCCTGTGGTAGTGGGGGCTGCCGGGGCCAGGCCTGGTCAAAACCCTAAAGTCAGAGTCATGAATGGGGTTCGGCTGCCGGGACAGCGATGGTCTCAAGCCAAAGGCAGGAAACCACAGGTCAGAGTCAGGAGCTAGGGTTACCATATTTAAAAAATAAAAAAAGAGGACACTCCATGGGGCCCCGGCCCCGCCCCTTTCCCACCCCTGGCCCCGCCCATTCCCTGCCCCAACTCCGCCCATCCCCCACCCCAACTCCATCCATTCCCTGCCCATTCCCTAAAGTCCCTGCCCTAACTCCCCCTCCTCCCTCCCAGCCACACGAAAAGGGCTGCCCAAGCGCTACTGGCTTCACGGTTTGCCGGGCAGCCTCCAGACCCTGCGCCCCCGGCCGGCGCTTCCCCAGCACAGCTGGAGCCCGGGAGGGGAAGCGCCCAGCCAGGGGCGCAGGGTCTGGAGCCTGCCCGGCAAACCCGTGAAGCCGGTAGCGCTCGGGCTTTGGGCAGCCCCTATTCCTCCGGACCCGGCGTCCCTGGCCGGGCACTTCCCCTCCCCGGCTCCAGCTGCTCTGCTCCTCCCCTGACTCTTCGGCTCTGTTTAAGAGCCGAGCTGCCCGAGCGCTACCGGCTTCGGCAGCTCCCGTGCCTCCGGACCCTGCACCGCCGGAGCAGAGCAGCTGGAGCCCGGGAAGGAGAAGTGCCCAGCTGGTGACTGGGGTCCGGAGGCAAGGGGGCTGCCCGAAGCCGGTAGCGCTGGCTCAGGCAGCTTGGCTCTTAAACAGAGCCGAAGTCTGAGAGGGGAGGAGCAGAGCAGCCGCGGGAGAGGAAGTGCCCGGCTGGCATTTTCCCGGACATGTTCGGCTTTTTGGCAATTCCCCCCGGACGGGGGTTTGATTGCTGAAAAGCCAGACAAGTCCGGGAAAAAACGGACGTATGGTAACCCTACAGGGGCTGAGTATTGTGGCAGGACTAAGGCAGAAGCACCTACACCACTCAGACAACTCCGGGGACTGGCTTCCTGGTTTATATGGGTAGTGCCGGCCAATCAGAGCATCACAGAGAGCTGTCACTCATGCCCGTTAGGGCAGAACTTCCTGCAGGGCTTAGTCTCTCCCTATGTCTTGGGGCTGTCCTGTCTGACCCCCTGGTGGTAACGAGGAAGCAACACCTGCCTTGACCCCCCCTGCAGACTCCAGTTCTAAGCCCCTCAGGCCTTACAGTGGCTCTATCTTTCCTGCCCTTATCAGTCCCCTGCAGGCCTCCTGCTTGGTTTGATCACTTCCCTCCTGTCCCACTGGCAGTGCAGCCCTGTGCAGGGCCCCCAGGCCACCGCTCAGCCCTGGTAACCTGCAGCAGCCCCACAGGGCCTGCTCCGTGCCAGGCAGCAGGCAAAGCTCCCTGACGCTATCAGGGCAGTGTAGGGCGAGAACTCACCCTGCCCTGATTCTGGGGTCCCCCAGCCTTTCCCCCTCGCTGCTGGGTTTTAACACCTAGGTGCTTTCCAGGGGCCTCACACCCTCCTGGCCTGACACGGTCCCAGGGAAGCGGCCCTGCATTGCACCAGCTGGGATCTAACCACTCTCTGTTGAATCCCTGGCTCGTGGGTTCCTGCCTTCCCCACTATCCTCATGGTTCCAGCCAGCTCCTCTCCCTGTGAGAAGCCCACCCAGGGCAGTGTCTCCTCTGGCTCGAGTCCCTTCTCTCTGGATCAGGCCTTGTCTCCATGGGGAAATTAAGCAGCATAAACTGTTCCAGAGTAGCTCCCTCTGTGTGGACTCCCCAGTTCAGAATAAAATAGACTTTGTTGAGGAAGAGGAGTAATTAATCCAGAATATTGATTCTGCAACAGAGAGTCCACAGGGGGCGCTATTCTGGAATGGTTTATCCTGCTTGGGCAATTTCCCCCTTTAGCCAGTCCTAAATGGCACAGGGACTGCTTGAGCTGACCATGTTTGCCTGGTTGGAGAGCAGACAGCTCTCCGAGAGGAGAGTTTGGGCTAGTGGTTAGATCCGGGATCTCAGTGCTCTCTGGGATCTGCCGCTGACTTGCTGGCTGTTGTATGAGCATAGCTTTGCCTATACACCACGGAGGGGGAGGCTAAATACGGTAATGTCGGCACAGATGTCTAGGTGGAAGTGGCTAGAGAAGAAATGGGGGCGCTGCTACCCCAGAGAGCAAGCTCTGTGTGAGAGATGCAGGCGGAGGTGGGGAGCTGGGCTCTTGACCCCCTAGAGGTGGGGGGATCTCTGCGTGAGAGCCGGCTGATGGACGAGGCTCCAGGACTTGGAGCACTAGAGAATTGAGAGCGCTCTCTGCATGAGACCCGTAGTGCAATGACCCAGAAACATGAAACCCTAGAGCAAGGGAGATGCATGTGGTGCCCAGACATCAAAGGGCTAATTGATAAACGAGGCATCCCAGCCAACAGCGCTGCTCTGGGCTCACAGCCCAGACAACAGCCGCTTGTTCCTACGATGTCACGCATGGAATTGAAAGAGAGTCTCAGCTGGTGTCAATTGTCCTCAGTGATCCCAATGGAGCTACTGCTGATTGACACCAGATGGGATCTGTCCCATTGACTCCAAAGGAGCTACGGCCAATTGACACCAGTTGGGGATCTGGCCCTTTGGCTTCAGTGGAGCTACGGCTGATTGACACCAGCTGGGAATTGGGCCCCACTGAGGATAAGAACTGAATCTGTATAAAATAAAGTTGGAAAGTGTGTTACACTTTGATTCCTGTGAATAATCTTGCAGGCTCTAGCCTGGGACTTGTTCCATTCCCTGTAGTGCCCCGGATGACCAATGGGACCTTGGCGCATCGCTTGGCTTCTCCGTGCCTCAGTTCCCCCTCTGTGCAAGGGGGATCACAGCCCTGCCTCCCAGGGGTGTTGGAAGGATCAGTTCATGAGAACGGTGAGGTGCTCAGATGCTATGGTAAGGGAGGCGGTGTAAGTCCCAGAGAGATTGAGTATACCAGTGCTTTGGTATTATTATGGTCACACACACACACACACACACACAGAGACTCCTGCCTGCCTGCCCACCTGCCCCCTCTATTTGTTAATGACTCTTTGGAAGGGGCAGGTTAATTTTTGTGGGTGATTCTCTTTTGGGGTTGTGACAAGTTGTAAAAAGAAAAAAAAATGTGACCAATTTTCCCAGAGTGAGTAAGAGTTAGCTGGTATAATCTCTTGACCCCCGCTACCACCAGCCTGTCAGACACTCCTCTAGCCCTCCACAAGGAATTCTGTCCCCATCACGACGTCTGCATAACCAGCTTAGGTTGGGATTGGGGAAGATGAAGGATTTGAGAAATAACTTCAGCCTTAACTGTGGAGGGATTAATGTCTCTCTCTCTATCTATCTATCTGATTCCCACCCCCATAGTTCTGGCTGTGTGTTGTTAGTGGGTCAGTGGGCTTCTCCCTGTCAATCCGTTTCAGAGCCCAGCCGTTCAGTGCTCCTCCGGGATGAGCCTGGCTGTCCATCCAGCCTGTCACTGTATGGACCTTGCATCCTTTCCCCAGACTGGCTCCACAAAGAGCTCAGAGCACAGGAGGCGGGAGGAATTTGGCTGCGAGGGAAGAAGACTGAAATCCTTGGTCTGGGATCAGGAGTGTGTGTGTGGGGGGGGAGGGGCGGGAGGGCAGGTGGGATGGCTGGTGGCAGTAAGGTCCTGGCTGGGTGTTCGGGCTCTGCAGATTCCCAAGTGCCTGGCTAGGGAGCTCTGGACCTTTCTAGTGATGATTCATGGAATAACGTGTGTGGGAAGGGATCAGGCCAGGAGACAGCAGTATTCGAGCTGATGGGACAAACATCACAATAAAGACAATGGGTTTCAAGAAGGCAGACTTTAGCAAACTCAGGGAGTTGGTAGGTAACATCCCATGGGAAGCAAGAGCAAACTATCCCACTGCATAGGAAAGATAGGAAGTATGGCAAGAGACCACCCTGGCTTAACCAGGAGATCTTCAATGATCTACAACTCAAAAAAGAGTCCTACAAAAAGTGGAAACTTGGTCAAATTACAAGGGATGAATATAAACAAATAACACAAGTCTGTAGGGACAAAATTAGAAAAGCCAAGGCATAAAACGAGATCAAACTAGCTAGGGACATAAAAGGAAACAAGAAAACAGTCTACAAATACAAGCAAGAGGAAGACCAAGGACAGAGTAGGCCCGTTACTCAATGAGGGGGAAAGACAAGTAACAGAAAATGTGGAAATAGCAGAGGTTCTTAATGACTTCTTTGTTTCGGTTTTCACCAAGAAGGTTGGTGGTGATTGGACATCTAAAATAGTGAATGCCAGTGAAAATGAGGTAAGATCAGAGTCTAAAATAGGGAAAGAACAAATCAAAAATTACTTAGACAAGTTAGATGTCTTCAAATCACCAGGGCCTGATGAAATGCATCCTAGAATACTCAAGGAGCTGACTGAGGAGATATCTGAACTATTAGCAATTATCTTTGAAAAGTCATGGAAGACGGGAGACATTCCAGAAGACTGGAAAAGGGCAAATATAGTACCCATCTATAAAAAGGAAATAAGGACAACCCGGGGAATTACAGACCAGTCAGTTTAACTTCTGTACCCAGAAAGATAATGGAGCAAATAATTAAGCAGTCAATTTGCAAACAC
Source organism: Trachemys scripta elegans (assembly GCF_013100865.1). Taxonomy (NCBI): domain Eukaryota; kingdom Metazoa; phylum Chordata; order Testudines; family Emydidae; genus Trachemys; species Trachemys scripta. The sequence goes on from NC_048299.1 coordinate 164,464,252, forward strand.
CTAGAAGATAATAAAGTGATAAATAACAGTCAGCATGGATTTGTCAAGAACAAATTGTATCAAACCAACCTAATAGCTTTCTTTGACAGGGTAACAAGCCTTGTGGATGGGGGGGGGGAAGCGGTAGACATGATATATCTTGACTTTAGTAAGGCTTTTGATATAAACAAACTAGGGAAATACAACCTAGATGGAGCTACTATAAGGTGGGTGCATAACTGGCTGGAAAATCATTCCCAGAGTAGTTATCAGTGGTTCACAGTCATGCTGGAAGGGCATAACGAGAGAGTCCTGCAGGGATTGGTTCTGGGTCCGGTTCTGTTCAATATCTTCATCAATGATTTAGATAATGGCATAGAGAGTATACTTATAAAGTTTGCGGACGATACCAAGCTGGGAGGGGTTGCAAGTGCTTTGGAAGATAGGATTAAAATTCAAAATGATCTGGACAAACTGGAGAATTGGTCTGAAGTAAATAGGATGAAATTCAATAAGGACAAATGCAAAGTACTCCACTTAACAAGGAACAATCAGTTGCACACATACAAAATGGGAAATGATTGCCTAGGAAGGAGTACTGTGGAAAGGGATCTGGGGGTCATAGTGGATCACAACTAAATATGAGTCAACAGTGTAACACTGTTGCAAAAAAAGGAAACATCATTCTGGGATGTATTAGCAGGAGTGTTGTAAGCAAATCACGAGAAGTAATTCTTCCGCTCTACTCCATGCTGATTAGGCCTCAACTGGAGTATTGTGTCCAATTCTGGGCACCATATTTCAGGAAAGATGTGGACAAATTGGAGAAAGTTCAGAGAAGAGCAACAAAAATGATTAAAGGTCTAGAAAACATGAAGGAAGGTTGAAAAAATTGGGTTTGTTTAGTCTGGAGAAGAGAAGACTGAGGGGGGAGATGATACCAGTTTTCAAGTACATAAAAGGTTGTTACAAGGAGGAGGGAGAAAAATTGTTCTTCTTAACCTCTGAGGATAGGACTAGAAGCAATGGGTTTAAATTGCAACAAGGGCGGTTTAGGTTGGACAGTAGGAAAAACTTCCTAACTGTCAGGGTGGTTAAGCACTGGAATAAATTGCCTAGGGAGGTGGTGGAATCTCCATCATTGGGGATTTTGAAGAGCAGGGTAGACAAACACCTGTCAGGGACGGTCTTGATAATATTTAGTCCTGCCTTGAGTGCAGGGGACTGGACTAGATGACCTCTTGAGGTCCCTTCCAGTTCTGTGATTCTATGAAACCATCCCTTATATCCCAACCAATATCAGATGAGTTACCCCCAGGATCAACTTGGCTTGGGAATTTCCCTCTGAAGGAGGGAAAATGATGCCATGTGACTCAATCACATCCTTCATTGTAGCCAAATCCATTACCTCAGAGCCCATGGGGTATATCTGGGCTGCAGCTGGGAGCAAACCTCCCAGCCCAAGTCAGGCGTGCTAAAGCAAGCCGCACGGATGATGTGGCACAGGCTTGCTGGATGAGCTCAGACCCTTAAAGGGGCTTGAGTCAATGCTCCCTTTCCAAGCATAATGCCACCATCTCACTGCACTTTACAAAGCAGGTCAGTAGCATTATTCCTATTGTACAGCTGGGGAAACTGAGGCACACAGCAAGAGGAAGTGACTCGCCCAGGGGCAGAACTATGAGCAGAGCCCCAGTCTTCTGAATCCTAGCCCAGCTCCCCACCCACTAGGCCATACTGCCACCTTTATTGCTAGTCTCTTTCTTCCTCCATAAACTTACCTCCTCACGCCCCTAATCTCTCTCATACCCTGGGTCAAAATTACTTTCACCCAGCGGCTGGAAGAAGCTGCTGTCACCCCAGCATCCAGCCGGTGCCTCCATGTACCCTGCTGAGTTGTCTAAAAATAGAGGGGACTGGCCCATGAGAAATAGAAGGCGTGAGGCTCCAGCCGTCTCGAAAGCTTGCGAGTTCTTGGCAGGAGTTCACGTTCGGCAGCTCCCAGCATCCCTGGGGATATAACTGTTTGGACATTTCAACTCCCTGAGATAAGGAGCCCTCGTTGAGGGTTGTTAATGGACAGAAATAACCATGTGCTAAGGTCCAAAGTCTTGCCTAGGATTTCGGCTTTCCCCTGCGGGAGGCCCCTAGTGGGGCGTGGGGCCGGGCACAGACCAGCAGCAGTGACCTGCGGGGAGAAGGGGATGGCTAGCTCATCCCGACCCGATGGGGAGCAGCGCAGTGCTGTGGAGTAGAAGTTGGCTTTGGTAAGTGCCAGCTGCCACACGCAATGGGAGTGTGGGGGGGTGTCTCATCTGAGAGGCTTGGAGCCTGGGAGAATCTGCTGGGGTGCAAGTTCTAGAGGCCGAGCTGTACAGGAGCCATAGTGAGGGGCACAGCCTGGAAATGGAGCGAGGTGTGTGGGGACAGGCAGGGAGATTGTCACACTACCTAGCTCATCTTTAGTGCTTTCCATCTGTAGACCTCAAAGTGCCTTCCAATGGTCACTATCATTATCCCTGCAGGTGGGGAAACTGAGGCACGGGAAGGGAGAGAGGCACAGTGACAGACGGCCCAGGTCATGGGTGGGTGGCTGGAGGGGTGTGTATGGGAATGGATGGATGGAGGGGTGGCTGGAGAGGTGTATATGGGGATGGAAGGATGGCTGGCTGGAGAGGTGTGGGGGGGATGGATGGAAGGATGGCTGGCTGGAGAGGTGTGGGGGGGATGGATGGAAGGATGGGTGGATAGAGGGGTGTTTATGGGGATGGGTGGGTGGATGGATGGGTGTGTACGGGGATGGAGGAGTGTGTATGGGATGGATGAGTGGCTGGAGGGGTGTGTATGGGGATGGATGGATGGGTGGCTGGAGTGGTGTGTATGGGGATGGATGGGCGGTGGAGGGGTGTGTATGGGGATGGATAGATGGCTGAATGGACGGCTGTATATGGGTAGCTTGTGGGGTGTGTATGGGGCTGGAGGGGTGGGGGGCTGGAGAGGTGTATATAGGGATGGATGGGTGGATGGAGGGAATGTGTATTGGGATGGTTGGATGGGTGGCTGGAGGACTGTGTATTGGGATGGATGGGTAGCTGGAGGGGCGTGTGTGGGGATGGAATAATAGGTGGAAGGAGGGGTGTATTGCGGATGGATGGACAGGTGGAGGGCTGTGTGTGTGGATGGAAGAATGGGTGGCTGGAGGGGTGTGTTGGGGAATGGAAGGATGGGTGGCTGGATTGGGTTTCTTGAGTATATGTAGTTTCTTTTGGTAACTCTCAGTGGGGTCAGAGGGTAATGGCCTGTAGAATGTGGTGTTAGAGAGCTGCCTAGCAGCCTCTCGTTCATATGGCGACCTATTCATGCACGTCGGCGGAAACACTCTATGTAGAAGTCCAGTCTGTTGTTTCGACCTTCAGGAGGAGTCCCCGCAGAATCCTTCCTTTTGTAGTGTTGGTAGGGAGGTTTCTGTGGATTAGTGTGCTGTTCAGAGGTGTGTTGGAAATATTCCTTGAGTCGGAGATGTTGAAAGTAGGATTCCAGGTCACCGCAGAACTGAATCATGTTCGTGGGGATGGAGGGGCAGAAGGAGAGGCACCAAGATAGGACAGACTCTTCTGCTGGGCTAAGAGTATAGCTGGAAAGATTAACAATATTGTTGGGTGAGTTAAGGGAACCACTGTTGTGGCCCCTTGTGGCATGTAGTAGTTTAAATAGTTTAGCGTCCTTTTTCCTTTGTAGAGAAGCAAAGTGTGTATTGTAAATGGCTTGTCTAGTTTTTGTAAAGTCCAGCCACGAGGAAGTTTGTGTGGAAGGTTGGTTTTTTATGAGAATATCCAGTTTTGAGAGCTCATTCTTAATCTTTCCCTGTTTGCTGTATAGGATGTTGATCAGGTGGTTCCGCACTTTCTTTGAGAGTGTGTGGCACAATCTCTCAGCATAGTCTGTGTGGTATGTAGATTGTGATGGATTTTTTACCTTCAGTCCTTTTGGTACGATGTCCATCTGTTTGCATTTGGAAAGGAAGATGATGTCTGTCTGTATCTGTACGAGTTTTTTCATGAAGTTGATGGATTTCCACTTGATACGGCTAAATTCAGTGCCTTGCATGGTGACAGGTTTCAGAGTGGTAGCCGTGTTAGTCTGTATCAGCAAAAAAAATGAGGAGTCCTTGTGGCACCTTAGGGTATGTCTACACTACGAAATTAGGTCGATTTTATAGAAGTTGGCTTTTAGAAATCTATTTTATACAGTTGATTGCGTATGTCCACACTAAGCGCATTAAGTCGGCGGAGTGCGTTCTCACTACCATGGCTAGCATTGACTTACGGAGCGGTGCACTGGGGGTAGCTATCCCACAGTTCCCGCAGTCTCCGCCGCCCATTGGAATTCTGGGTTAATCTCCCAATGCCTGATGGGGCAAAAACATTGTCGCGGGTGGTTTTGGGTACATGTTGTCAGTCTCCCCTCCCTCCGTGAAAGCAACGGCAGACAATCGTTTCTCCCCAGACACCAGGGCGATTAGAAGAGCACAGCTAGGCGCGCTGCGCATCAGAGAGGCTTTGAAACCAGTTTAATGACTGGCCAGGCTTCGGTGTGACAGTTGTGTGTGTTTCTCCTTGATGCAAACCCGACCCCTTACTTGATTTTAATTCCCTGTAAGCCAACCCCCCTTCGAAATAAAGTAACTATTGTTTTCAAACCATGCATTCTGTATTTATTAATTAAAAATAAAATGAGATAATGGACAAGGTAGCCGGGGTGGGGTGGGGGAGGAGGGAAGGACAAGGCCACATTGCTTATTGTAGCCACACTAAAAATCAAACTGTTTGAATGACAGCCTTCTGTTGCTTGGACCATCCTCTGGAGTGGAGTGGTTGGGTGCCTGGAGCCTCCCCCCTCTCGCGTTCTTGGGCTTCTGGGTGAGGAGGCTATGGAACATGGGGAGGAGGATAGGCGGTTATACAGTGGATGCAGCGTGCTCTTGTTGGCTTTCCTGCAGCTCCAACAGATGCTTCATTATGTCTGTTATCACTACAAACATTTTTTTTCTCCTGCTGATAATAGCCCACCTTAATTGATTAGTTTTGTTATAGTTGGTATGGCAACACCCATTTTTTCATGTTCTCTGTATATATATCTTCCTATTGTATTTTCCAGTGCATGCATCCAATGAAGTGGGTTTTAGCCCACGAAAGCTTATGACCGAATAAATTTGTTAGTCTCTAAGGTGCCACAAGTACTCCTGTTCTTTTTGCTGATACATATTAACATGGCTACGACTCTGAAGAACAGGATTAGCATTTATTGTGGCATTTGAGGTTGATGGCTTTGGGCTGCCCTTCAGGGTTGGGCAATCTGGTCTCATGTGGTCAAGCACACCGCAGTGATAGCATGTAACCTGTTTATTCTTAAGGTGAGAATTCCTACCCTCTGGACAGCCAAGCTTGTGCTTGGGGCAGCAGATTCTAAGGGGAGGCATTTCGTCCAATCTTAGGGCGGTACGGCTGCCCTATTTTTTTTTTTTTTTTTGCTTTGCCACTCTGGCCGCCCTGCGCCCAGGGTTTTTTGTTTGTTTGTTTGTTTGTTTTTTTGCCTTGCCTCTGGGTCCGGCCGCCCTGTGCCTTGGGGGGTTGGGGTTTTTTTTTGCCTTGCCTCCGGGTCTAGCCGCCCTACGCCTGGGGGGTTGTGGGGTTTTTTTTTTGCTTTGTCTCTGGGTCCGGCCGCCCTGCACCTTGGGTTTTTGTTTTGTTTTGTTTTGTTTTTTGCTTTGCCTCCACCTGTGCCCTAGGTTTTTTGTTTTGCTTGGGGTGGCAAAAAAGTCAGAGCCGGCCCTGCCTCTGGGCCCCCATGAGCTCCTTTATAAGAGTCAGGGTCAGGTTTACTTTTAAACCCTTCCCTCCTTTTGAACTGGGGAGAATGGTGATTAATTTCCCCCTAATGTTTATACCCTTCCCGAGCTCTGTTTTGGGTGTGGGCATCTGCAAATTCCGCAGCCTGTAGGACTGACTCAGGGTCCCTATCACACACAGCTGCTCTTATATGGTCAGGCACAATGTCCAAGAACTATTCCAAAGTTATTAAATCCAGCTGTTTTTCAAAACTCCCATGCGCCTTTGCTCCCACAACCCACTTTTTAACAAAATCCATCAGCTTATGAGCACATTCTACAAATTTAACCCTGTAAGACTCAGGAGCGACCTTGAAGCTCCTTAACACAGAATTTTTAAACAGCACATAATCTAAGGTTTCTTGTTCCCTCAATTCATTGAATACTTCCCTGGCTTTTCCAGTCAATTTGGTCAGCAGGACAGGCATACGCTGCTCATCTGGGATCCCACGCAGAGCACATGGACGTTCAAAGGTAGATAAAAACTCCTCTGTGTCTTCAGTATCTTTGTAAATGGGACAGATCCTTTCCCACTTTCTTTCGTTATGGCGGGGATGTGGAGTACCAGGCGACGATGACTTTCTCTGCTCTTCCAATACTTGGAGCTGAAGTCTGGCCGTCTGCTGTTGCATCTTGTGAGTCTCCTTCTCTAATTCAGCGTTTTTTTGCTTTTCCAGTTTCTGCTCATGCTCAAGTTGCAGTTTATTTGCTGCCTTTTGCATTCGAATGGCTCCTGCAGCTTCTGTGGCCTCAGGAAAGGGCTGTGCTCCTGCCTCCTGATCACTGGCCATTAGCAGATCCCTCAGTTCTTGATTTGTAGCTTTCTTTTTAAAGCTTCTCCCCTTTTCTGAACACAAGTCTTCCAGGGCTTTTTTTGTCAAGGCCCTCATACGCTCTTTGCTCACCCATTGCAACTGCTCTTTAACCAGCCAAACGCTCAATACCAACATTCAAATTTGGACAGCGCGGGGTTCTGACCCAAAGCTTAATTGACCTGGTTCTGTGGATCCAAGCACGACTACGCCACTGTAACGATGCTGCCTCTGGCGGGACCCAACTGAGAGTACTAATTTAGGACAAATTCCTTAGAGCAGGGCAGTTACAGCCCAAGACTGGGGTTCCTTTGCACACCAAGGCAAACCAAACCAGCCAAACAGAGAAGACTTTGAGTACTTGTGGCACCTTAGAGACTAACAAATTTATTAGAGCATAAGCTTTCGTGGACTACAGCCCACTTCTTCGGATGCATACCGAAGACTTTGGTTTTACCCCACTGGCTAACCATAAGTCACACAAGCAATTCCCTTAGACACTCCAGTTTCTCAGTATCACCACCAGTGCCACTCGTTATGGGGATGAATGGTTATGAAAACCAATATCACGGTAAAAGAAAAAAGAGGTTCTCCCGATCCCAAAGGACCAAGCCCCAGACCCAGGTCAGTATTCAAGTTAGATCTTACCCACAAATCACGCGGTTGTCAGTCCTTTAGAATCTAAAATCTAAAGGTTTATTCATAAAAAGAAAGAAATATAAAGGAGAGTTAAAATTGGTTACATGGAATCAGTTACATACGGTAATGGCAAAGTTCTTGGTTCAGGCTTGTGGCAGTGATGGACTAAACTGCAGGTTCAAATCAAGTCTCTGGAACATCCCCAGCTGGGATGGGTCATCAGCCCTTTGTTCAGAGCTTCCGTTTGTAGCAAAGTCCCTCCAGAGGTCAGAAGCAGGACTGAAGACAAGATGGAGGAGCTGCAGCAGCCTTTTATAGTCTCTTGTCATGTGGCCTTTCTTTCTTTGTCCCAAAGACAAGCTCTCCAGCACATGCCATGAAAAAATCTTAGAGTTCTGTCCATAGGCATGTCCCTGCATGCCTTGCTGAGTCACAAGGTGTATCTGCCTTCTTTCAATGGGTCAGTTGTATAGCTGATGGTCTTTAATGGGCCATCAAGCAGGCTAGGCAGTGCTGATGTCAAACTGTCTGGGGTGTCACCCAGAAGCATAGCACAAGTTTGAAATACAGACACTATAGAGCCAATACTTATAACTTGAAATACAAAATTGATACACAGCATAATCATAACCAGCAAACCATAATCTTGTCTTAGACACCTTATTTGACCCCCTTTCTACAAGATTTGGTACCACTACAGGACCTTGGTTGCACCAACAATCTATACGGTCCCAGTTCACATCAATAACGTCACACTATGAAGTCCAGTTGCATTAATGAGAGACCTGCATGTACCATGTTAACCCCTGGAAGGCCCAAGAGGGTTTGTTGACTGCCCCCTACCCCTCCGAACCAGAATTGGCACCAATAACATTAGGCTCATCTGATCCGACTCCCGTGTCAATCATACGTGATCTCAGTGGAGAGCAGCAGCAGTAGATGCGACAGCTGGTCCAATCCTTTCCAGCCATGCTATCGTCCTGCCCTGGATGCACGAACCTAACATCCCATCCCATAGCCACCAGCCCAGGGCAGAGGGTCGAAGACCATCATCAGCCAATACACAAGAAGATGTGGGTAGTCATCCAAGAGGAGCCCTGGGGGTTATAGAAGAGTCTTGAAGGGAGTGGAGGAGCCCCACTGTATTTGGGTCAATGAGATTCTGCATCGACTTTCGGAAAGTTGGTGCTTGTCTTGCACTTCGATGCTTACCCAATGCCCCAAGCTGCTCAGACCCCCAGGGACTTTATATCCATGCTGAACTGGACCAAGGGATACTGGCAAATTCTCCTGACCCCAACATCACGGGGGAAAAAACAGCCTTTGCCACTCCTTTTCCAGTTTATAACCATGCCGTTCGGACTCCATGGGGCCGCAGCGACCTTCCAATAGCTAACGGACCAGCTGCTGCAACCTCATAGCCAGTACACAGCAGCGTATGTTGTTGATATCGTGATTTACAGGACCAGCTGGGAAGATCATCTGCGACACCGCACCGCAGTGCCGCAAACACTCGGGGAAGCCGGGCTAACTGCGAACCCAGCTAAACGTCACCGGGCAAAGGGAGCTGACATAACTAGGGTACATGGTGGGACGGGGTCGGTTACATCTGCTTGTGGATAAGATCCAAGTCCTGAGAGACTGCCCACGACCACGAGGCAGGTGAGGCGGTTCCTCTGGCTGACTGGCTACGACAGGCACTTTGTGCCCGAGTTCGCCACCCTAGCTGCGCCCCTTACAGATATGATGAAAAACTCCCGGCCATGAAAAGTACAGTGGTTAAAGGAGTGTGAACAGGCCTTCTAGGTCCTAAAGGGCCAGTTGAGTCAGGAACCAATCCTGTTCCGTCCCAGTAGCGGGTGGGGAGGCGCACCCCATACTTTACTTAAGCAGGAAGTTAGTCCCCCGTGAAACGAAATATTCTACAATAGAAAAAGAGGCCCTGGCAGTCAAGCGGGCAGTTGAAGCCCTATAGTATTACCTGCCAGGGAGCCCTTTCCAACTCATCACCGACCATGCACCCTTTGGTGGATTCACTCCACAAAGGACACCAACGCCAAGGTTATGAGGGGGTACCTCTCCCTCCAGCCCTACGAGTTCTAGGTACTTCATCGCCTGGGTAGGGTTCATGTGAATGCTGACTGCTTCTCCTGAGTGAGAGGGGGTGACACTGGGCCCTCACTTGAGGGGGAGGATGTGCGACAGGGTGTATAAACCCAGCACTGGTCAGTAACAAATCACTTGGGGCAGAGGAGGCCACGCCTTCTCGTCCCTGCTGTGCGTGCTCCTGGTGGAGGGAACAAATAAAAGGCAACTGGTCAGTTCAGGGCGGGCTGGCTGAGGAGGAGGTTGGACATGCCGCAGGCCCCTGCTGAAGCACTGTCAGCTCTCCAGACTGCCGAGGGGGATATCCCAGACTACCCCTCAGAGGATCCGCCAGCTATGGAGCCCGACGGAGACGCCAAGCCGCTGCCCAGGGAAGACGAACCTGTGGGAGGCTCAAGGGTAAGAAGTGACCCAGAGAATGCAGTGGGAGCTGACACGTGAATACTTAATAAGGAGGTTATGGGACCGTGAGTCGGAATCAGTGCTTCATTTGTAATTAAAGAGGTGCTGGGGCTTAAGCAATTAGATGCCGGGGCTCAAGCAATTTTTTTACTTTCATAACTGCCACAGCAAGCCCAGAGGTGCCAGGGCTGCGAAGTGCCAAGCCCAGAGGTGCCCAGGCTGCGAAGTGCCAGGCCCAGAGGTGCTGGGGCTGCGAAGTGCCAAGCCCAGAGGTGCCGGGGCTGCAAAGTGCCAAGCCCAGAGGTGCCGGGGCTGTGAAGTGCCAAGCCCAGAGGTGCCGGGGCTGCGAAGTGCCAATCCCAGAGATGCCAGGGCTGCAAAGTGCCAAGCCCAGAGGTGCCGGGGCTGCGAAGTGCAAGGCCCAGAGGTGCCGGGGCTGCGAAGTGCCAGGCCCAGAGGTGCCCGGGCTGCGAAGTGCCAGGCCCAGAGGTGCCGGGGCTGCAAAGTGCCAGGCCCAGAGGTGCTGGGTCTCAGCACTGCCAAGCCCTGGCACAAATGAAGCCCTGGTCAGGACCCAGTGGACCCGGGTGGATCTGGGTTCCCCTACCCAGACCCCGTGTTTGCCACTAGGCTTTACCGCCAGGGATCTTTGCTATAGACTGCGGTGCCCTGCCCAGCCTGCTCTTGTCAGCACTAGCCAGGGCGAACAAGGCTGGTGCTGAGGACTTTTTGGCACCCGATGGCCATGCAAGAAGAGGCAGCTCAGTGGGCCGTGACTGATACAATGTCATGACATGCAAAAGGGACAACCCCTGTGCCAGCCCCTGTGCCAGCCCCTGAGAGCAACTGGGCATTGGGGGTGAAGGTGGGGGTGGGGACTGCAGAGATCTGCAACAGTGTGTGCGTGTGTGCATGTGTGTGAGCGCGTGTGCATGCAGCAAGTATGTGCGTGTGTGCGCATGGATGAGTGGCGTGTATGCGTGTACATGCTGGGTGTATGTATGTGTGTGAGCGCGTGTGCATGCAGCAAGTATGTGCGTGTGTGCGCACGGATGAGTGGCGTGTATGCGTGTACATGCTGGGTGTATGTATGTGTGGGCTGTGTGTGCACATACAAATGTGTGTGTGTGTGTGCTGTGTGTGCATGTTGTGTGCATGCATGAGCATGTGTGCGTGCGAGCAGTGAGTGCTCATTCCAAACGTCTGTTTCCTGAAAGGGGGCAGAGGCAGGGGTGGAGCTGGGGAAAGGGACAGAGCGGGGAGGAAGGAGAGGGCGTGCCCTGGAGTTTCTTGGTTGCGCTCTCATGCTGTTGATAGCCCCGCTCCTGAGCTGGTGACCCACGGTGAGTCTCCCCATCCACCTGCTCTGTGAGGGGCCCACCCCCCCACTGAGCCTGCCGGAGATTTGCGGGAGGAGGGGCAAGAGCAGAGGAGGGAGCTGCTGGTTGTGCAGGGGTCAGGTAGGCTGTGTCCCTCTGGCACTGCTGCCCCATTGCCTGACATCCTCCACCCCAGATCTCGCAAGTGCCCAGCCAGGCACCTGGGGCACAACACAGGGCTGGGTGGACGCAGGGAGGGACAGGGGTGTGGGGGGCTTTGGAAATACGTAGCTGGTGACGTGGCTCAGGCTATGTCTACACTATGGATCTTCCCACGGCACCGCTACACTGCAGCAGCTGCGCCACGTAACGGCTGCCGTGTAGCCGCTCTATGCCCGTTGGAGAGAGTCTCCTGCCGGCATAATTAAACCAACGCCAACAAGCGGCGGTAGCTATGTCCCGCCGACACAGCGCTGTCCACACCAGTGCTTTTGCCGGTGAAACGTATGTCGGTCAGGGGTGTGTTTTTTCACGGACGAAAGTGCTAGTGTAGACATAGCCTAAGAGAAAACAGATGCATCGTGAGCGATGTAGGGGGAGGGTGGGTGGCTCTGGCTGCTGTTAAGGATGAGTGACTCAGACAGTGGGGGAAGGGCATGGGGAGATAAAGGGGGAGAGAGGGAGAGGCATTACTGCTCAGGAGGTTCCCAGATAAAGAAAGAAAGAAAGAAAGAAAGAAAGAAAGAAAGAAAGAAAGAAAAGGGTGTGCATGAGATAGATAGATTGATAGAGATATCTGCCGATAGATAGATGGGTGCATGCAGATAGTTCGATAGGGGGGTGTATGCAGATAGATATGTGTGTGTATGTGGATGGATGGATGGGTAGATGGGGTGTTGCAGATGGATGGGTAGATGAAGTGTTGCAGAAGGATAGGTAGATGGGATGTTATGGATGGATGGATGGGTAGATGGGATGTTGCAGAAGGATGGATAGATGGGGTTTGCGGATGGATGGATAGATGGCGTGTTGCGGATGGATAGCTGGATAACTGGGGTGTTGTGGGTGGATAGATGGATGGATAGATGGGGTGTTGTGGATGGATTGATGGGTAGATGAGTAGATGGGGTGTTGCGGATGGATGGGGATGGATGGATGGATAGATGGGGTGTTGCGGATGGATAGATGGGGTGTTGCAGATGGATGAGGTGTTGCGGATGGGTAGATGGGGTGTTGCAGATGGATGGATGGATAGCTGGGGTGTTGCAGATGGAAAGATGGATAGCTGGGGTGTTGTGGGTGGATGGATGGATGGATAGATGGGGTGTTGCGGATGGGTAGATGGGGTGTTGCAGATGGATGGATGGAGTGTTGTGGGTGGATGGATGGATGTCTGGATGGATGGATAGATGGGGTGTTGCAGATGGATGGATAGCTGGAGGGGTATGTATGGAGTTGGTAGGTGAGCAGGTAAGTGGGAGAGACACCAAGGGAGGGCTGGGTTGCAGGTGGAGCAGGGCAGCCAGGCCACTGGCCTTGGTCAGTGCTTTGGTGCCGTCACCCTCCCAGCCCCCACCCCTCGGCTGCTGTGCCCCAGCCAGGGCAGATGGGGATGGGGCAGTTGGTCGTGTCCCTGCCCCATGTGTGGGAACTCAGACTCCCTGGGAAGTGGGGAGGATGCCCCTGTCTAGCTCGGAGCATGTGCAAGGGCAGAGAGCAGTGATGCCTAGTGACCCACGTAGGGAATGGGGGGTTGGCAGCCAGCTGGTCCCGGCACTGCCATTCCTCCCCCAGGGCAATGCATGCTGTGTCTCTTGGGCTGTACCAGGGCGGAGGGCTGCTCCTTGCAGGGGAAGCTGGGGGCTGCAAGTTGGGTGGGCATTCACCCTGGGGCAAAGCAGGGGCCCTGGTGGTGACAGCAAGCGAAGAATCCCGGGTCCACATGCTGCAGAGAGGTCGGGTTACACAAGCGACAGGTCACACGTATGCTGCATGGGTTGGTGTCAGGCACTGTACGTGGCTGCTGTGTTACACACACAGATTCCAAAGCCAGGCGGGACCGTTGTGATCATCTAGTCTGACCTGGATTACACAGGCCAGAGACCTGCACCCAAATCATTAGAAACCAGCCCCTCTTGGTTGAAAAATTGTCAGTGATGGAGAATCCATCCTGACCCTTGATAGATGTCATGTTACACATGCGTGTGACATTGCACATACACATTTCATAGGGTTGTCTTGCACATACTGCAAGGGGGTATGTCACACACACTGCCTGGTTGTCATGTCACACACATCCATGTGACATGTTGCACACACACTGCACAGCTGTTGTGTCGCACACAGGCTACATAGGGTCTCATTGCACATGTGTGACACCTCACACACATACTGCATGTCAGTCGTATCACACACATGTGACATCTCACATGCTGCAGGGCAGTCATGTGTGACACCTGACAGGCACTGCGTGGCATGCGTGTCTGACACTTGCATGACACCACACACCCACTGCATGGCAGTTGTATCACACTCATATGTGACATCTCACACAGGCTGCATGGCAGTTGTGTCACACATATGCATGACAACTCACACAGGGTGCATAGGGGTCAGGGCTGAGGGGAATCTGGCCTTCACTCCAGGGTGTGTAGCCTGGAGTGAGACAGCCTTTGGTTGTGCCTCAGTTTCCCCTTCGGGGAGTTGGGGAGCAGGCACATCCCCAGGGGATGTGGCTACATGCATGGGGGAGGGGGGAGCGCCTGGCGAGTGGCATGTGGCGCTGCCGTAGAAATGCAGATGATTATTTATAACATTTCCCACCACCCACAGCTGAGAGGAACAGGCTTCAGTACAGCAACGTGCCATTAGTGAGTCACCCGTGCACCCCCAGTCTAGAGGCCAGAGCTGGGGAAGGCTGTCACCTAGGGGCTGGGACATCTATCTATCTATCTATCTATCTATCTATCTATCTATCTATCTATCTATCTATCTATCTATAGAATACACCTGCCTCTTCCTACCCCTGGTGTATATACTTTGGTCAGACAGTGTGGTGATGAGCCTCATATGAAGGGAGGGAGATAGATGGGAAGAAAGAGGGGGTGTATGGGGCTGGATGGATAGACAGAGGGTGAGTACGGGACAGGTGCAGAGTGTGGGGTTGGAAGGTGCGGATGCAGTAGACGAACAGAAGGGTGGAAGGCTAGCGGGTGCATATGGGATAGATAGAGGGTGAGGCGATGGGTGGGTGGGTAACAGGGCATCCTGAGACCCCTCTCCCTGGCACTTTGGAAGCACATTCCAGCCCCGCCCTGCTCCTGGTCCCTTTACACAGCCCAGGGGCTCTGCTGGCACTAACAGCTGGTTTCCAGATGGGCCCTGTCCTCACGGCGCTGGCGATCGCTGTGTTCGTGCCGCGTCGCTACATCACATGAGCTCCCAAGCGGGGATCACAAACTGCACTGTGTGGGTGGCCCTGCCTGGATTCCCACCAGCCTCCTGGTCACAGCCCTGCAGACAGATCACCTTGACTGGGGCTGATGGAAATGCTCAGAGTAAACGATTCAGTGGGAACAATTTGTTGGGCTCTGAGGGCATCCGCCGCTTGGCTGCTGTTTCTATTTCAGTAGCACCCAGAGATCAGAGTCCCATTGTGCCAGGTGCTGCACAGACACAGTGAGTCAGGCCCTGCCCCAAAGAGCTCACACTCCAAATAGCCAAGGCAGATGGGGAAACTGAGGCACAGAGCAGGGCAGTGACTTGCCCACAGTCACCCAGCAGAGGCAGGACTAGATCCCGCAGCAGGCTAGTGATATAGACCCTGGGTTGTTCTGCCTCTAACCCCCAGCTCTGTCTCTACAATCCCACCGGGGTCCTGGAGTGCTGAGTCCGGGTCACCCTGCCAAGGGGCTCCAGGCCTGCAGCGCCCCGTGGGAGCTGGTCCCTTGGGGATGCCATAAATCACTGCCCATGGCCCTGTCCCCGAGTGACCCCTGCGTCCTTCCTAGCTCAGCATTAAAATCCTGCTGAGAGGATTGTCCTTGCCAGTACCTGAGGCGCTGGCTCCCGCGCCCGGCCAGCACTGGCCCGGCCCTTATCGTCCCCAGAGCACAACCTGCCCAGGGTGAGGAGCTGATTCTCGGCACGGGGGGGCAGGGAGTAACCCGACGGGCTCCCCCTCAGCCTGGGCACAGTGCCAGAGCCCCAACATAGCCCAGGCTGGGCAAAGAAGCACAGAGAGAAGGAGGGTGGAGGAGCATGCGAGATGGAGGGGGAGGCTTTTATTGGTTCCCTGGTCCATGTCCCACATTTTCCCCACCTCCCCCTTCATCTGCGCTGAGCTCAGCACATGTCCCCTACTGAATCCCCTGGCTCTGTGCAGGTGGCAGCGAATGCAGACGTCCCTGCCAGGGAAGTGACACTCGCTCTGACCCCCCCAGGCCTCCCACTAAGTGGGGGGAGGTCTGGGATGGGGACTGGGAGAAACCCAAATGGTTCGGTAGAGGGCGCACTTCCCTCAGAGTCAGTGCAGACCTGAGCGCTAGGGGGCGCTGTGCTGCAGGGAGCGGGTCAGGGGCTCAGTGGGGGGTGCTGTCTTCACAAAGTGCTAATCCCAATGCTACCAAGGTCTCCTGAACTTTCCAAGGGCATGGAGGATCCAGTGGCATTTTCCCCAAGACCTCCCCCCATGCACTGGCCTGTTTCCCACAGGGTTAATTCTAATTTGCCACACTCAATTTCCCTGTGGTTCCAGCTGGATACATCCAGCCTTCAGCTCTTGTGCGCTGTTTCAGTGCAGCTTCTGCATCCCACCCCAGAGGCAGCTGCACCGTTGCACTGGGGAAGGAACCCCTGCATAAACAGCTGCTGTACCCCACCCCCGGCGTGGTCTCTCTGCAGTGATGGGTAAAGGATCTCTGTATAAGCAGCTGCTACACCCCACCCCAGAGGTGGCTGCTTTGCAGTGCTCGGTGAGGGATCCCTGCGTGGTGATGTGGTGTGGCTGGTAAACAACTGCTACTACTCACCCCATAGACAGCCATATCTCAGCACTGGTCAAGAGAGTCATCTACAAAGAGCTGCTACACTCCACCCTAGTGGTAGCAGCATCTCAATGTTGGGTGGTGGATCCATCTGTAAACAGCTGCTACGCTCCATAAGAACATAAGAGCTGACACACTGGGTCAGACCATGGTCCATATTGCCAGTGTCCTGTCTCTGACAGTGGCCCGTGCCAGAGCTGCAGGGGGATTGTACAGAAAGGAGCAAAGACTGAGTGATCCACCCCTGTTTTCCACACCTAGCTTCTGGCAGTCAGAAGGTTAGGGACACCAAGAGCATGGGCTGGGGTTCCTGACCATCTTGGCTAATAGCCATTGATGGATCTATCCTTTGTGAACTTAGCCATTCTTTTCGGAAGGCAGGTATACTTTTGGCCTTCACTGCATCCCACAGGTTAGTTGTGCATTGCATGAAAAGGTCCTGCCTCTTGTTTTTATTAAACCTGTTTGTGACATTCCCCACTGGTGTTATTTGGACCAGTGATCTGCTAGGTCACTCCAATCCTTGACTCTGGGAGCCAGCCTTGCCCTGCTCCGCTGTGAGAACCCCCACTCCTGGGCTGTTCACACACAGCCTCTGGCATTTAAACTGCTCCCAGCTACGTGAGTGAGCACTTTCGGCCAGTCGCTGCTTGGATTGTGCAACCGAATGACACAGCCAATATCTCCGGTCCCAGACACAACCCTAGGAACCTCCATCTTGCAGTGTCCAGTTCTGTCCACTGGACGCTGCAAGCTTATATGAGTTCGTCAATTTAACAAAGAAATTGATATGTACCAGGCTTGTTATCCCAAGTGGAGTCTCTGAGACACTTCAAACCAAACGCACTGCTTCCGGTAGAATAAACAGACAGATTTATTAACTATAAAGATAAATTTTAAGTGATTATAAGTCAAAATATAACAAGTCAGATTTGGTCAAATGAAATAAAAGCAAAACGCATTCTAAGCTGATCTTAACACTTTCAATGCCCTTACAAACTTAGATGCTTCTCACCACAGGCTGGCTGGTTGCTCTTCAGCCAGGCTCTCCCCTTTGATCAGCGCTTCAGTCACTTGGTGGTGGTGTCTGTAGATGTAGGTGGAAGAGAGAGAGAATGGCAAATGTCTCTCCCTTTTATCATGTTCTTTCTTCCCTCTTGGCTTTGCCCCCGCCCCCCTTCAGAGTCAGGTGAGCATTACCTCATCACAGTCCCAAACTGGCCAAAGGAAGGGGGGCGACTCACTTAAGAGTCCAACAGATTCTTTTGTTGCTGCCTAGGCCAGCGTCCTTTGTTCCTGAGGCTGGGCTGGGTTTGTCCCATACCTGCCCTGATGAGGTGTGAACTGCCCCTCTGTTCTTGGAGAGTTTTTGCCTGGGCTTGCTTTAAGCCATGAGGACACATTTTTCAGCCTTATAACTATATACATGAAATTGCAACCTATAACATCACTGTAACAATTACTATAACATCACTATAATGACCATGCTCTGTGCATCATGAGCCTTTTGAAGACACTCATCATAACACACTTTGCATTGGATCCCACACAACCATTTTATAAAGATGAACATGGGGGTGTCGGGTGTTCCCCTGAGGTACAGAGTCACACTGTTGCCTAATCATTTCACTGGGTGACCCCGGTTTTTGTATGTGTGAAGGGGTAATTAACACTTCTCTGATCACTTTATCTGCACCATTCATGATTTTATAGACCTCTCTCATATCCCCTCTGAGTCGTCTCTTCTAAGCTAAACAACCCCAGTCTTTTTAGGCTCTCCTTGTATGGAAGCTGTTCTATAGCCATGATCATCTTTGTTGCCCTTCCTTGAACCTTTGCCAGTTCCACGCATTCCTTTTGAGATAGGGCCACAAGAACTGGACACAGGATTCAAGGTGTGAGCACACCCTGGGTTATACAGAGGCATTATGATATTTTCTGTCCTATTATCTATCCCTTTCCTAAGAGTTCCTAACATTCTGTTAGCCTTTTTGATCCTTGCTGTGCACTGAGTGGACATTTTCAGAGAACTATCCATGATGACTCCCAAGATCTCTTTCTTGGGTGGTAACAGCTAATTTAGACCCCATCATGTTGTACGTATAGGTGGGATTACATTTTCCAATGTGCATTACTTTGCACTTATCAACGTTGAATTTCATCTGTTATTTTGTTGTCCAGTCACCCAGTTTTGTGAGATCCCTTTGTAACTCTTCACAGTCAGTGTTGGATGGAACTATCTTGAATCATTTTGTAGCATCTGCAAACTTTGCCACTTCACTGTTCACTCCCTTTCCAGAGCATTTATGAATATGTTGAACAGAACTGGTCCCAGTGAAGACCTTTGGGGGACCCTGCTATTTACCTCTGTCCATTGTGAAAACTGTCCATTTATTTGTCCCCTTTGTTTCCTATCTATGAGCCAGTTACTGATCCATGAGGGGACCTTCCCTCTTAGTCCATGGTTACCTTATCATAGGTTATCTGAAATTCACATACACTTTATATTGCCTGGGTCACCCTTTCCCACGTGTTTGCTAACCCCCTCAAATGATTGTAATACATTGGTGAGCCATGATTTCCCTTTACAAAAGCCGTGTTGACTCTTCCCCAACAAATTGTGTTCGTCTCTGTGTCTGGTAATTCTGTTCTTTACTAAAGTTTCAACCAATTACCCTGGTACTGAAGTTAGGCTTAGTGACCTGTAATTGCCAGGACTGCTCTGGAGCCCTTTTTAAAAATCAGTGTTACATTAGCTCTCCTCCAGTGAGCTGGTACCGAGGACGATTTAAGCAGTAGGTTACATACCACAGTTAGGAGTTCTGCAGTTTCATATTTACGCTCCTTCAGCACTCTTGGGTGAATCCCATCTGGTCCCGGGGCTATTACTTTTTAATTTATCAATTTGTTCCAAAATCTTCTCTATTGACATCTCAATTTGGGGCAGTTCCTGAGATTTGTCACCTAAACAGCATGACCCAGGTGAGGGAATCTCCCTCACATCCCCTGCAGTGAAGGCTGATGCAGAGAATTCATTTAGCGTCTCTGCAACGGCCTTGTCTTCCTTGAGTGCTCCTTGAACACCTCTGTTGTCCAGCGGCCCCACTGATTTGGCAGGCTTCCTGCTTCCGGTGGACTTAAAACTTTTTACTGTTAGTTGTTGCATCTATAGCAAGTTGCTTCTTAAATCCTTTTTTGGCCCATCTTGTTAGACTTTCACATTTTATTTGCCAAACTTTATGCTCCTTACTTTTGCCTCTAGAAGTTTCCATTACTCCGCTGATTAGCCCTCCTGCCATCTTTTCGGAGATGGGTGGTGCATTTTGTCTGAGCCTCTAGGATGGCGTTTGTAAATATCTCCAAGCTGCTTGGAGGCGTTTTACCCTTGGCGCTGCTCTTTTTAATTTCCATCTAATGACCATCCTCATTTTTCTAGTTCCCCTTTGTAAAGTTACGTATGAGTGTGGTGGGTTTTTTGGTATTTTTCCCCCTACAAGGCTGTTAAATTTAACCATGTTATGGTCGCTATTACCAAGTGGTTCAGCTATATTCACCCCTGAGGTCAGATTCTATGTGCTACTGAGGACTAAATCAAGATTTCTCTTTCCCTTTGTGGGTTCCAGGATTAGCTGCTCCAAGAAGCTGTTATTTATGATGTCTATAAATTTATCTCTGCATCCTGTGCTGGGTGACACGTACCCAGTCAATATGGGGAAAGTTGAAATCCCCCGTTATTATTGGGTTTTCTGTTATTTTAGCCTCCCTGATGTCCCAGAGCATTTCACAGTCATATGGTTGGTAGTATATCCCGACTGTTGTACTCTCCTTGTTCAAGCACAGAGATTCTAGCCATACAGAGTCTATAGAACTGTTTGATTCATTTAAGATTTTTACTTTATTTGACTTGGTGCTTTCTTTCCCATACAGTGGTACTCTCCCACCAGCACGACCTGCTCTCTCATTCCTGTATATTTTGTACCCTGGCATTTCTGTGCCCCATTGATTATCCTCATTCCATCGAGTTTCTGTGCTGCCTGTGACATCAATATCCTCCTTTAATGCCAGGCATTCAGGTTCACCCAGCTTAGTATTGAGATGTCGAGCATCTGTGTATAAGCACTTGTGCATGTTGTCTATACGCAGTTGCTTGCCTCCATGTGTTGTGTTTAAATGGGATGCTTACATTTGACTGTTCCTCACCTGTACTTTACCAACTTCTTTCCTAGCCTCCATATTAGGATATAGGTTTCCCCCCAAGGCAGCTGCATCTCAGTGTTGGGTGGGGTAACCCTGTATTAATATCTGGTCCACCCCCTTCCCCAGAAGCAGCTGCATCTCAGCACCGGGCATGTGCTCTCTCTGCAAAGCAGTGTCTCTTTGTGGTTCCAGGCTCAGAAAGGGACCCTCCCAGGAGCAGAAGGGAAGCGGGCAGGGCGCCATGGAGGAGCAGGGCGCGGGACTGGCCAAGCGGCTGGGCACATTGCTCTCGGGCCTGCTGGAATGCATGTGCTTTGCTGGCGTCATCTTCGGCTGGGCCTCGTTGGTGTACGTGCTCAAGGACATGCACTACTTCGAGGAGCTGTGTGTGCCGGCGGCTAACGGCACGGGCAATGGCACGCAGGGCCCAGGTACGGCGGGGGCAGCACTAGAGTGGCAGTGGGGAGCGCTGCAGGGGAGTGGGTGGTGCTAGAGGGAGAAGGAGCAGCGAGGCAGGGGCCGGGGGGATAGGGGTATGTCCCCATCTCAGGTGCTGCACCAGGGCCAGAAGGCTGACGAGGATATGCAAATAATGCAACACCCCTATTTGCATATGCAGGGTTATGCATTGTCTCATTTGCATATCCTTAAATTAAGGTTCCTTCCCTTTCTGGTTCCCGACCTTGAGCTCTCCCCCCCCCCCGGCCCAGTGCCACCCATTTCCCCTAGACACCCTCTTGGGCCGTGGGTGGGGTGAGGAGAGGGTATAGGGGCTGGGGCCGTGTGTATGGGAGGGGATGGGGTGTCAGGGCAGGGGGTCTGTGTCTGGGGGTGAATCCGTGTTGGGGTCCCGTATGGGTGTTGGGATCCAGGTGGGGGGGGGTCTGTGGGGGTGTCGGAGTCCGTAAGGGGCATGTGGGAGCTGTGGAGAGGGGGTTGGTCAGTTCAGTGTCTCAGGCCATGCTCTCCCCAGACTGCCGGGCGCAGGACGAGCAGCTGTCACTCGTCTTCACCGTCGGCTCCTTCATGAACAACTTCATGACCTTCCCCACCGGCTACATCTTTGACCGCTTTGGCACCGTGCCAGCCCGCTTGCTGG
Source organism: Trachemys scripta elegans (assembly GCF_013100865.1). Lineage (NCBI taxonomy): Eukaryota > Metazoa > Chordata > Testudines > Emydidae > Trachemys > Trachemys scripta. The sequence goes on from NC_048299.1 coordinate 164,485,737, forward strand.
CCATGTGAGTGTGGGAGCGGGGGGTCCCAGGGATCCACCCCGTGGGCCCCTCCCGCTGGGCCCCTGCCCCACCCCCACTGCGACCCTTACTCCCCTCCACTGAAACCCTCCTCTTGGATCTCTCCCTTGAACTGCATCCCCTCCACGACCCCTCCCCTAGTATCCCTGGGGACCCAGGGGTGGGGGATGGGACACTCTCCCCCTGGAGCCAGGCCTCATCTCCATGGGTCTGGCTAGTGTGTGTGTGTGGGATAAACCCCATGGAGTCGCGGGGAGGGGAGAAGGTCCCCCGGGACAGGATCCCCCATCCCTCCCCACTCTTTCTTTCTTTGGTTGTTTCTCTTCCTCACTCTCCCCGCAATGCGGTGAAAATCAGGGACACCAAGCAGGGACCACGCCTGGCCCAAGTTATCCAGTGAGCCCATCTGCCTCCCCCTGGCACCGCCCTGCCTGGGCCCACGGATCAGTGCCTGTAGCAGCCAGCCCCTCAGACCACGCCCCCCCAGCACACCCCCCCCTTCACAGGGCCAGCCCCCCCAGCACAGCCCCCCCCTCCCCCAAAGCTGGGACCGACTGGTGGTTGCCAGCTGTCCCTTGTCCTTAGGGCTCCAGGGCACGTTTCTCCTTGGCTGAGTTAGTATCTGCTAATGGCCAGGGACTGAGTCCGCAGATCCTGTTTGTGGCTGGGCCCGGGGGCGCTGGTGCTAACTCCCCTGCACCCCAGAGCGTGACCAGCAGGCTACTGCTGTGGTTGCACAAGCGCCCGGAAGGAAGTGCTTGCTGCTTGCTTCCCACAAGCTGTTCCCTCACCCGTCCTTGCTGCAGCTTCCAGGGCTCGGCTGGGAGCTCTGCAGCTCCAGTGCCTCCCGCTCAGCTGAGCTCCCTCACCAGGACGCCGTGGGCCAGCCCCACAGCCCAGGGCAGTCAAAGCAAAGGCCTGATGCCTGGGCTGGGGAGGGGGCTCGGGCTATGGGGTGGGGGATACTGGCACTAACTGGACCCACTGGCCTCCATGCAAAAGGCTCCAACTGCCACCTGCCCCCACCCGGGCTCATCCACTCCCCCTGTGCTTGGCAGCGTTCAGCCAGTCCCTTCCTCAGGATCCGGGCCCAGCCACAGGGCTAAGGTTAGCCACCCACTGCTTGGGCCTCTGATATGTGCCTTTGCCCACCCGAGGTCTTGATCCGCGCCGAGAGGTGAAAGAATGCAGGCAGCTATCTGTCTATCCATCGCTCTATTGACATACACCCCATCCATACAGCCATCTATTGATATACACTCCATCCATCCATCGACATACCCTCCATCGATTGATCGATCGATCTACATACACCCCATCCATCCATCCATCCATCCATCCATCCATCCATCCATCCATATACACCCCCGCCATCCATCTATCCACATACACCCAATCCATCCATCCATCCATCGACATAGCCTCCATTGATCGATCGATCTACATACACTCCATCTATCCATCCATCTGTCTTCATGCACCCCATCCATCTATCTATCCCATCCAGGAAGGGCACTAACTGAGGGCAGGTCTGCCCAGGTGTATAAACCAGTCAGGCTATACCATTCTAATCCTGGTGCTGTCTTTAGACCTGGGTAACTCCCTGGGGGACCCGGTTCTTCACTCTTTAGAGCGGTGCAGTACTGGGGTCAGTCTCCCAGTGCAGACAAGCTGGCTGGCCCGAGCCCCAGTGTCCAGGGCCATGTTATGCCCATTTGTGGCCTGGCTGCCAATACCAACCAGTAGCCCCCTGCCCCCAACCCAGCTCTGCCCCAGCCGCCATGCAGTGTCACCTGTTCCACCCCTTCCGCCAGCGTGCCTTGCCGTGTGCCCCCAACCCACTCTTACTGCTCCCAGCATTCCCTGGGGTGCAACCAGTGTTTGCGGTATCCGGTCTGCAGCTCCTGGTCGGCTTGGGCCCTCCTCCCAGCCCTGTCTCCTGCCCTCCACCACCTTGACAGTGGGGTTAAATCCTGCCTCTGTCCCCCATCCTTCACTGCCCCATCTCCCCCTCCCCCTCCCTCACTGACTTCCCCTGCATCCCTCCCCCACCATCACCTCCTCCCCGTCCTCCTCCTTCCTTCCACTCCCCCTCCCTACCCCCCCTTGCACCCCAAGTGTCTAGCTCCTCCACTGTCTACCCCACCGCTGCCTTAAGCTAGCCCCTCCCTTGCTCCCCCCACCCCTGGAGCTGCGATGGGAGCTGCAGCTCCCGCACGTGGGACAGAAGCCACAGCAACCCCCACCCTCGGTTGCTCCCCCAGCATGGCCCTGTGTCTGTGTGTTTCAGATCCCTCTACACTGGCGGCACACTGCTTATTGCCTTCTCCACGGCAGGTGAGGCCTCTGCCTGTGGGTGCGACGGGGAAGGGCCCCAACTGACGGCCTGAGCTGGGGTTGGGGCACGAAGCAGGGCTGGGCTCTGCCCCTCATGGCAGCCCTGGGGGGACCCAGCCCTTCCGTGCAGAAGCGCCCCCACTGGGCTGGGAACTCTGCCTCCGCTTGTGACTGGGCGCAGCTCTGCCTCCTGCTGGACAGAGAGAGCCAGTCCTGATCCACCATGGCTTGGAGACCCCTCTGGGCGAGTGTGTTGGGCACCTACCTCTGAGTGTGTGTGTGTGTGTGTGACATTCACTGAGGCTTGTTACAAGGCCCCACAGGGTGTGTGTGTGTGTGTGTGTG
>NC_048299.1:164488447-164514628 GCF_013100865.1 Trachemys scripta elegans
GTGTGTATGTGTGTGTGACATTCGCTGGGGCTTGTTACAAGGCCCCATGAGGAGTGTGTGTATGTGTGTGTGTGTGTGTGAGACGCTCGCTGGGGCTTGTTACAAGGCCTGACAGGTGTATCTGTGTGTGTGTGACATTCGCTGGGGCTTGTTACAAGGCCCCACAGGGTGTGTGTGTGTGTGTGTGTGACACTTGCTGGGGCTTGTTACAGGGCCCAACAGGGTATGTATGTGTGTGTGTGTGTGTGACACTTGCTGGGGCTTGTTACAGGGCCCAACAGGGTGTGTGTGTGTGTGACACTCACTGAGGCTTGTTACAAGGCCCCACAGGGTGTGTGTGTGTGTGAGAGCGAGAGAGACACTTGCTGGGGCTTGTTACAGGGCCCAACAGGGTGTGTGTGTGTGTGACACTCACTGAGGCTTGTTACAAGGCCCCACAGGGTGTGTGTGTGTGTGTGTGTGACACTCACTGGGGCTTGTTACAAGGCCCCACAGGGTGTGTATGTGTGTGTGACATTCGCTGGGGCTTGTTACAAGGCCCCACAGGGTGTGTGTGTGTGTGAGAGAGAGAGAGACACTTGCTGGGGCTTGTTACAGGGCCCAACAGGGTGTGTGTGTGTGTGTGTGTGTGTGTGTGTGTGTGTGTGTGTGTGTGACACTCACTGGGGCTTGTTATGAGGCCCAATTTTGTGTGCGTGTGACACTTGCTGGGGCTTGTTATGAGGCCTGACAGGGTGTGTTTGTGTGTAACACTCTCTGGGGCTTGTTATGAGGCCTAATTTTGTGTGTGTGTTACGCTGCATCTTTTTATGAGACCTGACTCTGTGTGTGTGTGTACATTCACTGGGGTTTGTTATGAGGCCGGATGGGTGTGTGTGTGCTACACTCGCTAGGAATTGTTATGTCTCATGATTGTGCATGTGTGTGTGTTACACACACTGGGGCTTGGTAAGCAGCCCGATAATGTATGTCCCTGTGTGTGTGTGTGTGTTGCCCTCGCTGTCTGTGTGCGTGCCCAGTGCCTTGGCGTGTGTGGTGTCTGTGGTGTGCCGCTCCCTGACATGCGGTGCTTGTGTGTCCCCTGCAGCTACGGCGCTGATCCTCTTCCCGGCTATGTGTCTGCTCTCCATTGGCGGCATCCTCCTCATCCTCACCAACATGCAGGTCTGACCCTCCCACCCCTCCGTCTGGGCTCTCCCAGGGGTGCCAGGCAATGGCTGAGGGATCTCTAGCTGGGCACTGAGGAAGGGGCCTACTGAGAGGGGGCGGATTTGCTGCCTCCTATTGGTCCCCCTGGGGAGAGCAAGGCTGGATTGATGAGATTGGAGGCCCACGGCTAACGGTTTTTGGAGGCAATCAACAAGTCCTGTACAGGACTGAATAAGGGCTGGATGGGACATGCCCCCACCCCGATCTGGGCAAGGTTCAGGAGATCCTCTGGCCTCAGGTGCTATTGGATGCCCCTCCCCCCCCCAGCTGCAGGGCCCGAGGCAGCAAGGTTAGAAGGGGAGCTTGGCACAGACGGGACGGCAGCAAAGAGGAAAGGTAGCTTTCTCTTGCTACAGAGCGGAGAGAGGGAACAGCTGACAAGCTTCTGCTGCCCACATGGACGTAGGAAATCCAGGGTAAGCTCATCACCACAGGACACCCAGGGTCTATTAATCAGACCTTTATAAGGAGCTTCAGAGACTGAACGTCCCCTGAAGTGGGAGACCCCCACAGCAGAGAACCCAGGAAAGCTGGAGTACGGTTCCCAAGTGGGGAGAGAACTGTGGAAAAGGAGGGGACACTGAGACGGCCCTGGAGAAAAGCCCACCCGGTCGCGACACAGAATAAAAAGCGAAGATGCGGAGCAGGGTACGTATCACCTGGATAAACATAGAACAATGCGAGGCCGAACGTTTCAACTGGCATCTTGCGAGCTTTAAGTGCCGCAAAATTCAGCGATTGTACCCTCAAACGGCAGCATGCGAAATACATCCCCTTCCGCTGGCACCACAGCGAGAGCTCTGGGCTTTGCTTCTGCCGTCGTTGGCGGAAGACGATTTTCTATTAAGGCGAGCTCGAGAACGCTCGCTCTGCTCCGCAGCTGGCAATGGGCACAGCCCAATACAGCCTCAACATGATGCAAACCGGCGGGAAGACATTACTCAGGCCTTGGTCGTGCAAAAATGTGATGATTTCAGGAGCATACTCATCCTGCACATCACAGTATCTTACAAACGCTGAAAACTGCTCCATTTCATGGACAAGCTGAGGTTCTAGATCGGGGTAAGCGACCTATGACACGTGTGCCGAAGGTGGCACACAAGCTGATTTTCAGTGGCACTCACACTGCCCGGGTCCAGGCCACCGGTCCGGGGGGCTCTGCATTTTAAATGAAGCTTCTTAAACATTTTAAAAACCTTATTTACTTTACATACAACAATAGTTTAGTTTTAAATTCTAGACTTATAGAAAGAGACTTTCTAAAAACGTTAAAATGTATGACTGGCACGTGAAACCTTAAATTAGAGTGAATAAATGAAGACTCGGCACACCACTTCTGAAAGGTTCCAACCCCTGTTCTAGATCATTTGGGTAAGCGTCGAGCAGTGCTGGCATGCATGACAGTTCAGCATAACATTCACTTCTTCTTTTCAGTTTCCAGCTTAGCTTGTGGAGGAGAGGAGAAAAGCACTCAGCTTCCGATTTCCTCCGTCCTCACTTTTGCCATCTGGAAGTACTTGCGTTTACAGTGTGTTTGTGGTTTTCATGAAGGACTCATCACCTTCACTTCCCAATTCTTTTCGCTTGCATCGCAAAATAGTCAAACTGAGATTGAAGCTGGTGGCGAATTCTTGCAAGGAAGGCAGCAAATGAACAGCAATGACAAGACCCAGGCCTGGCTTTTGAATCCTTAGGCTTGTTTTGTCCAACCTTTCTAATATCCCATTCCATAGGGTACTCATAAGGTGCAGATGGTTGCGCTTCCCTTTGAGTTCCACTGTTTTCCTCAGCGTTGTCCATTGTTCTTTGAAACAACATTGAATGTCCTCACGCTTTACAAGATTCAGTCTGACAGGACCAGTTCGTATCTGGCAGGGTTTTCAGGACAAGGAGAGTTGCTTGGTCACTCTTGGTAAGCTTCTTGCACAGATGCTGTCATCGCCTGGGCGATGCTGCAAAAAAACCAACATTTAGTTTCTGAACAAAACAGAGAAAGTTTATGGCTTCCATGCAAGCATCAATGCTACACGTTCCAACTACGTTCAGAGAATGAGCTGTGTGTGGCACGTACCCGACTAGTGGATTTAGTCTTTTGATCTGAGCTTGAAGACCTTCATACTTTCCATAATGTAACTTGCATTATCATTGGATTGACCTCTGCAGTTTTCAATAGCGGTGTTGTTTGTGTCCAATAAAGACTCCACGGGCTGGAAAAGCGACTTTGCCATGTGGCTTTTGATGGGTATAAACCCAACAAGACGTTCATATCTGGCACCGTGTAAGCTGTATTGGAAAATGACAGATAACTGTTCAATGTAAGTGATAGCAGGAGTTGAACCTGTGATCAAAGAGTTGTATTTGGCTTCTTTGACTTCACTTACAATGAATTCCAAAACCTTACATCCCATTGGCTCAATGAACTCATCACAGATTGTTTTCAACAAGTGGGATGTTTCCATAGCGTTTCACTCACTCACGTAGACACGGATCATATTTGGGCGAAAGCTTCAAGAATACCTCGATAATTTCCATTTTCAGGAGAGCCGATAATGTCCCTCTTTCCTCTAAATGCTAAACCACGTTCAGCGAGAAACTTAATTGTCACAACAAGCCTTAAAACTTCCCTCCAGGATGCAGTTCAAAAATAGAGCTGACCTTCTGTTACCAGATGTGCCCATTACTTTGGGGTATGCTCATTTATTTGGGTTACTCCTCTGGGGAAGGGGTTCTGTAATCCTGTCAATGTACTGCTTGTGTCACTTGTGTTTTCATATGGAGCTCTACTTCTCCCTGATGCAAGTCCTCTCCCAATGGAGCTATCCTGCAGAATCTAGGGTCCCTAGGGCTGGGTTACTCCTGCCCCAGAACCGGATAAATACCCACACGTACATTAACAGAGCAAGTCTGAGCAGACCGGGTCAATCAGCACTGTCAAGCTGTTACCCTTATGCGTCCCAAATTCAGCACATCCCTATCCCCACTCCCCCAACACAATTGTACTGGCAGTAACCTACTCGATGAGCAAACCCCACAGTATTTTGGGCGCTGCAGGGATCTTTAGCTTAGGTAAAAGAAGCGTTGCTGTGGAGTGAATGGGGGAAGCTAAAAACACAAACGAGTAAAGCTTAGCAAGAGAGAGAGACGCAACCAAGTTAACCATAAAAGTTATTTATTGAATAATAGTGATAACTACACCAGGAGGACTAAACCAACATAACCATACATTATTTAAGGTTAATACCTAAGGTAGAAAGGAAAACAGAGAGAGAAAGAGGGGGGGTCTCACTCACTCCATGAGGCTTGAACTGGTCGGGGTTCCCAGATGATGGTGGTAGCTGAGGGTCCTGAATGCTGGAGACAGGCAGAGCCCCCAGCACGATCAGTCAGGAGATGGAGTTCCAGTGGAACTGATGCATAGTTTGGATCTAAGCATCAGAACCCTGCCTAGAGGGTGAGAAGGGATTTTTGTAGAGAAATTACAGTGGTTCAAGGGTGAACTCTAGATTTGTTTATAGGTAAACTGATGACTCAAAGGTTTCCTTTAGACTAGACAATAGGAGCTGATCACTCTTGGCTATGGGTGGTGTTTTCTTCCAGGGAGCTCACAATGCAACTAGGCTGCTTCAGTATTTGGATATCAATTAAGGATTCATGACTAGACTTGGTCTGATAATTGCTGAGCTGGGTGTGTGCAGACATAGGTTCATTAGCATCTGGAGCAGAGATTCCCAGGATGCAGTGCTTCCCTGCTTTTTCTGGTCCCAGAATTCAGTGTGGTTCTTTGTTCTCCATTCTGTATGTAAATTGAGATGTCTTCCTGTCCCATCTTTCATGCAGATGAGGCGAGGGGAGTTGTCTCTGCTCTCCATTCTGTATGCAAATGGAGATGTCTTAATCTTGTCACCCTTGTCAGGAGGGGTCTAGGTGTGTCTCCCAACGCCCTTCACTGCTCTCTGCAAAATTCTTCTTCTGATGGGTTTTGGTTTAAGCAGAGGCTAGGGGAGGAGAGGGGGGTGTCTTTCATGAGTCCGGCTGGATACTGCACCCTGGTTCCCCAAGAACACAGAGGTATCTGGTATCACTTCCTCCATACATTACGTGCAAAACTCCTCCATTATCAAAGGCCATTTATCCAGATCTTCGTTTATCTTAATGGCCACTTTATCCTCCTTATCACGACTCATCTCTCCGCCTTCTGTTCGGACAGGTGGTAGGAAAAGTGGGTCTTCTCTTCCACCATGACATTTGTCCTGGATTTCAGGAACGCTTGCCTTTTCCTTTGCCCTCTCCTGAGGGAACAAGTTCATAGCCATAGCTTCACTGTGATGATCATTTTTGGAGCAAGCTGGTCCGGCATCTTTGGAAGCTGATTTAGAAGCCGTACTAGCAGAACAATAGTTTTGTTCTCTCTTTCAAACTTAGCGTTCCTTCTCAAACGTGACATCCCGTTGAAGGGCGGTTCAAACCATACTAATAAAGCATTGTGCATTGCTACCATTAGCAGCCGGAAACCGGCGATTAGTGCCATCAGTTCACACCCCTGTCTCCAGCAACTGAAAGTCTGAAAAAAATGAATTAAACTTGAAGTGTGAAAGCTTCAGAAACGGGGACAAAATCAGTGTCAGCAGGGGCCACAAATGATTGTTTTGTTCTTTTTTGTGTTAGCACGAATCCGCTTAAAATCCCACGTATATCTAGTGTACAGAATCAGAGCCCCCCGCAGAAAAGCAGAGAGCTGGGGGTGAGGGCATCCTCATGGGAGCAGATGCCTCAGCTCCAGCTGCCCTGCCAGAACTGCTTCCAGTTGAGTAATGGAGGCAGAGAAAAGGCCCTCCTTTAGCCCGGCTCCCTAGAGACCCCAGCCCCCATCGCACCCCCAGCCTGGCTCCCTGGGGGATCTCCAACCCCACAGCGCCCCCCTCAGCCCAACTCCGCAAGGACACCATACCCCATAGTGCCACTCCCACATCCCAGCCTCCTGGGAGAAACCAGGCAACCCAGGCCACATGGTGCCACCCTCCCCAATCCACCTCCCTGTGGGTCCCAGACCCCATAGTGCTCAATCAGCCCCCATCCTGTGCTCCCCGTGGCCCGGCAGGATTGGGGTGCCCTGGGCGGTGTTGATGATATGGGTCGACAGTGTGCCCTTGTTGCCAAGAAGGCTAACGGCATTTTGGGCTGTATAAGTAGGGGCATTGCCAGCAGATCGAGGGACGTGATCATTCTCCTCTATTCGACATTGGTGGGGCCTCAACTGGAATACTGTGTCCAGTTTTGGGCCCCACACTACAAGAAGGATGTGTAAAAATTGGAAAGAGTCCAGTGGAGGGCAACAAAAATGATTAGGGGGCTGGAGCACATGACTTATGAGGGGAGGCTGAGGGAACTGGGATTGTTTAGTCTGCAGAAGAGAAGAGTGAGGGGGGATTTGATAGCTGCTTTCAACTACCTGAAGGGGGGTTCCAAAGAGGATGGAGCTTGGCTGTTCTCAGTGGTGGCAGATGACAGAACAAGGAGTAATGGTCTCAAGTTGCAGTGGGGGAGGTTTAGGTTGTATATTAGGAAAAACTTTTTCACTAGGAAAGTGGTGAAGCACTGGAATGGGTTACCTAGGGAGGTGGTGGAATCTCCTTCCTTAGAGGTTTTTAAGGTCAGGCTTGACAAAGCCCTGGCTGGGATGATTTAGTTGGGGATTGGTCCTGCTTTGAACAGGGGGTGGGACTAGATGACCTCCTGAGGTCCCTTCCAACTCTGATATTCTATGATTCTATGATGATTGGGTGTGGGGGGGTATCGTTCCTCCAGGTGGGGAACCTGTTTGGGAAGCACCGCTCGACCATCATCACCCTCTACAATGGGGCCTTCGACTCGTCCTCCGCTGTCTTCCTTGTGGTCAAGGTGAGCCCTTGGGCCCTAGCTCCAGGGGTCGGGGGGAGAGGAGGTGGCTGGAGGAGACAGCAATAGGGAGGGTGGGAAGGGTGGGGCAGACCACCTCCTGGAAACCCCAACTCTGCTCCATGGGGGCCGAGGGCAGGGTTAAAGGTGCAAATTTGGGGTCCATTAAGCAAGGAGTTCCTGAGATACAGCCACCTCCTAAACCTTGTGACATGCAAATGTTCAGGTTCTTTTCACCCTTCCTGCACACCCCTGGGGTTTGCACTGCGTTTCGATCCCCCCCCAGACTGGCCTCACCTGTGCAGGATTGAGCTCGGCCAGTGCTCAGCCCCAGCTGGCCCTCTGGGGCAGCAACATTGAGCAGTATGTCAGCTCTAGCCCAACAGGGGGGGCCAGAGCAAACCACTGGTGTGTGGGCAGCAGGACTGGGGCTGTCCGCAGCCAGGGGAGTAGAAAGACAGTGTGGCCCAGTGGAGAGAGCACTGAGCTGGACCTCAGGACACCTGGCGTCTATCTCCTGCTCTGACCTTGGGCCAGTCCCGCCCCCTCTCTGTGCCACAGTTTCCCCTCCTGCCCTTTGTCCATGTAGATGGTGTTGGCTCCCCGGGGCGGGAACTGTCTCCCTCTGGATTACAGCACCTAGCACAGGGTGGCCCTGATCTCCATAGAGCCCTTGAGGTGCTACTGTAACCAGCAAATAGTACTGGGCCTCTAGCCTGTGCTCTGCCCCTGGTGGTACATTTTTAGTGTGCTGGGTGCACCATACCAGGCCAGCTGGCCCCTATGCCTTCGAGTCTTCAGGCTCCAGTACCCCATTTCTCTGCTGCGAGTGCAGCTGGGAGCAGCTTCTTGAGAGAGGCTTTACCGGCTTAGGGTGCCCCGCACCCCATGAACATCTGCAGCCATCCCAGGCAGCCGTTTTGAAGCCAGGTGCAGCACATTGTCCACTTACTGCCTCCCGTGCGCCCCCTCATGGTCAGAGGTGCCTCTGCGGCACCCCACCCCTGCGGTCTCCTTCACAGGGCGCCCTATGCCAACAACTCCACACAGGCCAGAGAAAATTGAAAGGTTTCCCCCTCCATTTCTTCAGTCCCTTGGTACACTCCAGCCCTCCAGGCCCCAACGCAAGGACAGCGTCTCGTTCCCCTTAGCTAAGGGGTTCCCGGCTCTTGTTCCCAGACCTGGGCTGCGCCTCCACGGGAGCCAGTCTTGTTGCTTCAAGCCAGCCACAGCGTCTCAGATTTGTGTCTCTGGCTCAGCCCAAGCATCTCCTCTCTGTCACCCCTTCATGCTGGGAGCAGCGGAAGCCCTGCTTCGTCCCAGATGAGGCCCATTCTGTAAGGGGCTGGCTTAGCCCCGGTTCTCCAGCCCATGGGCAAGCCACCCCGTGCCACGAGAGCACGTAGAGTAGCTCCTGGAACGCGGCTGAGATCAGGTCCCCGTTGTGCCAGGTGCTGCACAGACACACAGTGAAAGACAGGCCCTGCCCCAGCTGAGATCATGGCCCTGTTGTACTAGGCACTGCACACACAGCGAGAGACAGGCCCGGCCCCAGCCGAGATCAGGGTCCCGTGGGGCTGGGCGCTGCACAGACACACAGGGAGAGACAGGCCCTGCCCCAGCTGAGATCAGGCCCCGTGGGGCTGGACGCTGCCCAGACACACAGGGAGAGACAGGCCCGGCCCCAGCTGAGATCAGGCCCCATGGGGCTGGACGCTGCCCAGACACACAGGGAGAGACAGGCCCGGCCCAGCTGAGATCAGGGCCCTGTTGTGCCAGGTGCTGCACAGACACACAGCGAGAGACAGGCCCGGCCCAGCTGAGATCAAGGCCCCGTGGTGCCAGGCGCTGCACAGATCCTAGCTGTGGAGATTCCCACTGCTTCGATGTTCTTTCCCTTGGCTTTGGCTATGAGTTGTTCCTTCCCCCCTCCTCTCGTCCAGGCCATGTGCTGCCATGGGATTTATGCGCTGCATGGGAACAACCAACCTGAGGTTGTGTCTCTGCAGCGAGGGCCGGCTGAGAGAAATAATCCCGTGATGATCTTCCAGCCCTGTGCTGAGATGTATGAAGGGAGCCTGAGCCACTCGGGGGGCAGTCTGTTGCTGAGCTGTTGGGATGAGGGCAGGACGAAGCGTGGGTGCGGTTAAACCACGGGTCTGGAAATCAGGCCATGTGGGCGCTATTCCTGGCCTTGTCACTGACACACAAGGGCGGGGAGGTTGAGTCAGTTCCCCTCCCCGTACCCCAGTTTCCTCTTATCTGTTGAGACTGTGAGTTTTTCAAGGCACGGGATGTCCCTTGCTATGAGTCTGCGTCGGGCCTGGCACAACGGGAGCCCTGATCCTGGCTTCAGCCTCTGGGAGCCACCCTACGAACAATACGGGTCACTGAGTCTAGGTTGGCCCTGTATGCACCCGCTGACAACTTCCTTCACCCCCAGCTGCTGTATGAGCAAGGCCTGACCCTGCGAGCCATGTTCCTCTTCCTCTCGGCCTGCAGTGCCTGGCACCTGACCCGCACCTTCTTCCTGATGCCTAGGTGGCACATCCCCTACCCACTGCCCCCAGGATACACATACGGGTGAGTCACGCTCCACCCCCACCCTCCGCTCCCCATGGGTCCCTCCACCCCCCATCTGCCTCCCATGAGCCCCTCTGTCTCCCATGGGCCCCCTGCCCCTCATGGGTCCCTCCATCCCCCATCTGCCTCCTGTGGGGCCCTCTGATCCCCATGGGCCCCATCACCCCTCATCTGCCTCCAATAGGGGTCTTTGCCCTGTCCATCCCCCATCTGTGTCCCATGCGCCTCTTTGTCCCCACATCTGCCTCCCGTGGGCCCCTCCAGCCCCCATCTGCCTCTTGTGGACCCCTCCGTCCCCCGTTTGGGCTCTCAGCCCCCCCCATCTGCTTCCCACGGATGCCGCCATCACAGTCTGTCTCGTCACCCCACTGCACCCTCGCTGCCCTCTCTCAGGGAACAAGCTCTGCTGGGTAAATGGGGCTCAGTCCCATGGCAGCTCCAGTGCCGGATGCCTGGGAGTGATTCTCCCCTGGCCCCCAGGCCCTGCTGCCTTGGGGCTGCTCCTGTGTGGCAGGGGAGCACTGGGGGTGCTGGGGAACCCGGCTCTTGCATGGGGGTCACTGGTCCTAGTGGTGGGCCTGGGTGGGGGCTGGGCTGTGGCGGGCGGTGATTGGCTCACTGTGTCCACAGGCTGAGGTGCCAGAGGCAGGGGAGCTCTTACCGTACCCATGAGGAGCAGCGGCCAGGCCTGGGTGATGGAGCCCACGAGCCCAGCGACCCGTGCTCGGAGCCAGGCCCGGGAGATGCTGATGCCAGCAAGGCCCTCAAGGGCAAAGGTAGAGCTGGACAAGTCCCTGCACCGAATTTCTCCTCTGCCTCCTGGGGCCCCACCCAGGAAACCCCCCCCAAAGTCCCCTCCGCCCCTGCAGCACCCATGGCTCCCAGCAAGCCCCTCAAATCCCCCTCTACCCCTGCAGCACCCATGACTTCCAGTGAGCCCCCCCCAATGCCCCTCCACCTCCAAAGTGCCCCATAGCCTCCAGTGAGCCCCCCACGGATCCACAGGTCTGGTGCTCTGGGACAGTCCCTGGAGGACCCCCGCTTTTAGGCTCTCACTCTGTCACTGGGGTAAACCACTCAGCTCCACTGCCTCCGGGGCGCAAACCTCAGCACCTCCAGCACCCCTGCTGCAGGCCACGAGCTCCCTTCGGCGACTCCGCCTGAGGTGGGGGCAAGGAGAGCCTTGTGCCCCCAAAGGGAGCAGGGAAGCCCCCCCCCCCCAGCCAGCGCTGCGACAGCTGGAGAGAACGGAAAGTTAAAGCAGCCCCGAGCCCTCCGACCCCGTTTTTGGCCCGGTCCAGGAGAGACTCCAGCTCCCAGGAGCCCACATTTAACCCCCCGCCCGCCTGACCTCCACCTCAGCCCTTTGTTCTTGTTCCCAGGCAGACACTGTCCCCCGGAGGTGCCCCCAGCCCAGGGCTGTGTCCAGGGCAGCAGAGCCACAACCCAGACTCGGGCACAGGCGCCTTGCTGGGCTCCTTGGGGTCGGCCCTGTCCTAGGCAGGCCCCTCTGAGCACAGGAGCCTGCGGGGGGGGGGGAGGTTGGGGGATGGTTTGTGGAGGATCCCAGGATGGACAGCCACTGCCAGCTGGGCTGGGGTGGGGTGAACCAGCAGGGCTGGGAGCTGATCCCTCCTCTCCCTCCTCATTCTCTCTCCAGCCTTCACAGCCCTGGGTCACTAGCGCCCCTCAGGCCCCCTGCAGCGTCCCCATCTCTCTGGATCGCCTAGGCACAAGCCCCCACTCTGAAACTACACCTCCCCCTCCCCCACCTGCCCACCAGACCTAGGGCTAATCCTGAGTGCGCTGTGTCCATCCCCAGGAGAGTCGGGGGCCGGGCCGGGCCATGGAGAGCTCCCCGGCATGTCTTTCCGTGCCTGTGTCTTCTCCAAGCTCTTCTTCTGGCACCTCATGTGGCTGTCGGTGATGCAGCTGCGGCACTACCTCTTCATCGGCACCCTCAACCCCATGCTGGAGCACCTGGCTGCCGGCGACACCACGCTAGGTACGGGGCACCCAGCCTGCCACAGCTGGGGGCACGGGGGAAAGGGGCGAACGGAACAATGGGGCAGGCAGAGAGGGGAAGAGAGATGGTCTAGGGAAGGACAGCGGGAATGGAGCAGGCGGGGATGGAGAGAGATGATGGAGGGAAGGACGGAGGGAATGGAACAGGTGGATATGGAGAGAAATGATCAAGGGAAGGATTGGGGGAATGGAGCAGGTGGGATGGAGAGAGATGATGGAGGGAAGGATGAAGGGAATGGAGCAGGAGGGGATGAAGAGAGATGATGGAGGGAAGAACAGGAGAATGGAGCAGGCAGGGATGGAGAGAGATGATTGAGGGAAGGATCGGGGGAATGCAGCAGGTGGGGATAGAGAGAGATGATGGAGGGAAGAACAGGGGAATGGAGCAGGTGGGAATGAGAGAGATAATGGAGGGAAGGACGGAGGGGATGGAGCAGGTGGGATGGAGAGAGATGATAGAGGGAAGGACGGAGGGAATGGAGCAGGCAGGGATGAAGAGAGATGATCGAGGGAAGGATGGACGGAAGGAAGCAGGCGAGGATGGAGAGAGATGATGGAGGGAAGGACAGAGGGAATGGAGCAGGCAGGGATGGAGAGAGATGATGGAGGGAAGGATGAAGCAGGCAGGGATGGAGAGAGATGATGGAGGGAAGGACAGAGGGAATGGAGCTGGCAGGGATGGAGAGAGATGATGGAGGGAAGGATGGAGGTAATGGAGCAGGCAGGGATGGAGAGAGATGATGGAGGGAAGGATGGAGGGAATGGAGCAGGCGGGGATGGAGAGAGATGATGGAGGGAAGAATGGAGGGAATGGAGCAGGCGGGGATGGAGAGAAGGATGGAGGGAATGGAGCAGGCAGGGATGGAGAGAGATGATGGAGGAAATGGAGCAGGTGGGATGGAGAGAGATGATGGAGGGAAGGACGGAGGGAATGGAGCAGGCAGGGATGGAGAGAGATTTTGTAGGTAAAGTTGGAGGTGGGGCGGTGTTGGAGTAGGCAGAAGTGTCTTTGAGCTGGGCAGCGTTGCCCCCTGCTGTCTGATGAATGGATTGTACTTATTGGTATGGATGGAGTGAGGAGAACTGAAGGGGGGAATGGGGCAGGTTCCAGAGCAGGGGGGGGAGGCTGGAATAAGTACAAACCCTTGGCCCTTCCTGCCCAGCGTCTCGGGTGACCTGACAAGGTTGGTACTATTGTCACCCACGGGAAACTGAGGCAGGGGGAGGGGCAGTAGCTTGGCCAAGGTCACCGAGGNAGTTTAAACTTGCAAGTGACCCGTGCTGCAGAGGAAGGTAAAAAAAAACAAAAACAAAAACAAAAAAAACGCAGGGTCTCTGCTAATCTGACCTGGGGGGAATCGCCCCCCCCCAAGGAATCGAGCCGCACTCCGGCCGTGTTCGCCGGGCTTGGGTCCAGCCCAGAGCCCCTTGGTGGCTGGAGCCGAAGCTGGGCCGGGGCCGGAGCCGAAGCTGCGGGGGCCGGCGCACTCGGCCGGAACTGGGACCGGACTAGGCTGTGCCTCCCCGGAGCCCTTCTCGCGCCCCCCACCACCCTGGGTTATCTGGTGCTGCCGGCCCGCCCCTGCTTCTTTTCAGACTTCTCGCGAACCTCTGATTCGCGGGAAGCAGGGGAGGGGGAGGAGCAGGGGGCAGAGCATTCAGGGGAGGGGAGGAGGGGGAAGTGAGCTGGGGGCAGAGTGGAGAGCTGTGGCGCCCTCTTAGCGCGGGGCCCAATTCAGCCGAATCGGCTGAATCGGCCTAAAGCCGGCCCTGACGGAGAGCTCCCCGGCATGTCTTTCCGTGCCTGTGTCTTCTCCAAGCTCTTCTTCTGGCACCTCATGTGGCTGTCGGTGATGCAGCTGCGGCACTACCTCTTCATCGGCACCCTCAACCCCATGCTGGAGCACCTGGCTGCCGGCGACACCACGCTAGGTACGGGGCACCCAGCCTGCCACAGCTGGGGGCACGGGGGAAGGGGGCGAACGGAACAATGGGGCAGGCAGAGAGGGGAAGAGAGATGGTCTAGGGAAGGACGGAGGGAATGGAGCAGGTGGGGATGGAGAGATGATGGAGGGAATGGAGCAGGTGGGATGGAGAGAGATGATGGAGGGAAGAACAGGGGAATGGAGCAGGCGGGAATGAAGAGAGATGATCAAGGGAAGGTCAGAGGGAATGGAACAGGTGGGGATGGAGGGAAGGACGGAGAGAATGGAGCAGGCGGGGATGAAGAGAGATGATCGAGGGAAGGTCAGAGGGAAAGGAACAGGTGGGGATGGAGGGAAGGACGGAGGGAATGGAGCAGGCGGGGATGAAGAGAGATGATGGAGGGAAGGTCAGAGGGAATGGAACAGGTGGGGATGGAGAGAGATGATGGAGGGAAGGACGGAGGGAATGGAGCAGGCAGGGATGGAGAGAGATGATGGAGGGAAGAACAGGGGAATGGAACAGGTGGGGATGGAGAGATTTTGTAGGTAAAGTTGGAGGTGGGGCGGTGTTGGCGTAGGCAGAGGTGTCTTTGAGCTGGGCAGCGTTGCCCCCTGCTGTCTGATGAATGGATTGTACTTATTGGTATGGATGGAGTGAGGAGAACTGAAGGGGGGAATGGGGCAGGTTCCAGAGCAGGGGAGGGAGGCTGGAATAAGTACAAACCCTTGGCCCTTCCTGCCCAGCGTCTCGGGTGACCTGACAAGGTTGGTACTATTGTCACCCATGGGAAACTGAGGCAGGGGGAGGGGCAGTAGCTTGGCCAAGGTCACCGAGGGCTGGGTGCGGGACCCAGGAGTGCCTGGCCAATACAGGCCCCCCTCCTGTCCAGTGGATCAGGAAGTGAACAGGGCATGTGGGGTGAAGTCTCAAGCATTATGCCTTGCTGCCTGTCTCTGTTCTCAGTAAGCACCTACACCAATGCCTTCGCCTTCACCCAGCTCTGCGGGGTCCTGTGCGCCCCCTGGAATGGGCTCATCTTAGACCGGCACAAGCGTGGGAGGAGCAAGGATGGCAGTGCTAAAGGTAATCACCCCGTCCGTCGCCAGCTGCTGGACCCATCTCTGCCCTCTGCTGCTCCTCCCACTGCTGTGAGCTTCCCCACAGCAGTGCCCATCCGGGACCCCAGTACTGTGAGCTTCCCCACAGCAGTGCCCATCCGGGACCCCGGTGCTGCAAGCTTCCCCACAGCAGTGCCCATCCGGGACCCCGGTGCTGCGAGCTTCCCCACAGCAGTGCCCATCTGGGACCCTGGCACTGCAGGATTCCCTGCAGCCTATGCCCATCTGGGACCCCAGAGTGCGAGCTTCCCAGCAGCAGTGCCCCATGTCTCTCCCTTGCCTCTTGCCAGTGTCTCTCCTGTCTGTCAGGTGGCTCGGACTCCCTGGCGGACCTGCACTCCTGCATCCTGTCGCTGGCTGTGACGGTGCTGCAGTGTGTGGCCTTCTCGGTCTGTGCCTCTGTGCCGGTGCTGCCCGTGCAGTATGCCACCTTCATCCTGCAGGTGCTGAGCCGCTCCTTCCTGTACGGGGGCAACGCCGCCTTCCTGGCCATCGCGTGAGTCACCCGGGGGGCATGGGCTGGGGAGATCCTAGACATGGAGGGGGCAGGGGGCTACCAATGGGGCAGGGGGGCAGGGATGTGGTGGAGGAAATGGAGGGGAAGGCTGACAGGGCAAGGAGATGTCCTGCAATGGACAGCGGGGCAGAGTACGCCTCTGGCCTGTCTCACAGCAGTGCCCCCCACATCTGTAACACCGTCCTTCCTTCCTCCCCCCGCCTCCCCCCCCGCTGGGTCGTCTCTCCACAGGTTCCCGCTGGAACATTTCGGGAAGCTATATGGGTTGGTGATGGGCCTGTCGGCCTTGGTGTCACTCCTCCAGTACCCCTGCTTCGCACTCATCAAGGGACCGCTCAGCGATGACCCCTTCTATGTGAGTGTCCTTGTAGATAAATCTCTGATCATTTTCATATGACTTTACATTGTCATAGAATCATATCATAGAATATCAGGGTTGGAAGGGACCTCAAGAGGTCATCTAGTCCAACCCCCTGATCAAAGCAGGACCAATTCCCAACTAAATCATTGTGCCTGTTCATATAACCTTGTAGTGGGTCTACCCATGTGTGACCTCTGTTTTCATGAGACTTTGTATCAAGGCCTAATATAGAAACTTTGTACTGATGAGCCTTGGTATATGGAAACTTTGTATCAAAGTCTCATGTAGAAAGCTTGCCTTGAACTTGGTTTAATGTTATAGCCCCTAAGGATAGAATAAGATAGAAGAAAAATGTCTTTTTGCTAGCAGAACAAGATCTCCCCCCCACACACACACACTCTTAATCAATTGCCCTGTTGAATGAATGAGGTGTGAATGAGGAAGGCATGGAAGGCAGCACCTCCAAATAGCTGCAACAGTTGGAGAGAGGCTGGGAGCCAGACCCAAGGATGCTAAAACGTGTCAAGTGGACTCACTAAAGAAGATCAGACATACTGATGGCCTCGGGGGTTAGAAGCAAGCACCTTCAGAAGGAAGCAGCACAAAGGACCAATGGACACAGACACAGATTTTGAATCTGGTACAGATTTGCATGAGAGGGAAGCTGCTATAAATGTGAGGTGTCTTGCAGAGGACCCTGGGTCTCATCTTGTCACATGGGAGCATCGATCCGGATCAGCAGAAGCCCGGCTCCACCCCTCCCCCATCTAACTCACCTGGCCAGTGCAGTTAAGGGGAGCAACTAATTGGTAACAACAACAAGACGGAGCATGCTTGTGTGTGTGTATGTGAATGCATGAGTGTATATGTATATATCTCATATGCATATGATACAGTATTAACAAATACATGTATTACTAATAAATGTGGCGTTTTGCCTTATTCCCCCTGAAAAGATCCTGTGCAGTACTCTAAGTACAACATCCTGTCCCATCTGGGGCCTGGGGAACTTCATCGACACCCTGCAGTGAGAGATGGGGGGTGCCCCTTACAGTGCCGGGGGGGAACTTTATCGGCACCCCACAGTGAGAGACAGGGGGAGCCCTGTCTGGGGTGAGGGGGAACTTTATTGACAACCTGCAGTGAGAGACAGGGTGTGCCCCTTACGGGGCCTGGGGGGGGGGAGAGGAACTTTATTAACATCCAGCAGTGACAGACGGAGAGTGCTCCATCCAGGGCCTGGGGAACTTTATCAACATCCCACAGTGAGAGACAGGGGGTGCCCCGTCTGGGGCCTGGAGAACTTTATTGACATCCTGCAGTGAGAGACAGGGGATGCCCCATACCGGACCTGGGGGAACTTTATTGACCCCCACTTTCTGTATTGTTCAGAACCTGATTTTCCCATCCAGGTGAACATTGGCCTCATCATCGTCATCCTCCTGGCCTTCGTCAGTCCGCTGGTGGTGCTGCGGGAGTACCAGCGCCGGGAGAGGGAGCAGGAAAAGCAACATGTTGACTCACCCCCCCTGATCCTGGCCAAGGCCGGTGTGGAGTCCTCCATCTGACCCCCCCCAGCAGGGACCTTCAGGGGCTGTTCCCCCCAAAAAGGGAATGAGGAAAGGGAATTAGGAGTGCAGGCTGAGCCCCAGCCAATCCCCAGCTGTGTCCCTCCAGCCCAGCATCCTCACCATCAGCTCCAGCCAGGCAGGCACTCCTCTTCAGCAGCAGGGTGGTGGGTCACGATGGGGTATTTTTAGATACTTGATTTTCTAGGTTTTTGTATAGCCCGGTCGGTATAAATCCAGCCTTTCCCTCTCCCTGCACCCAGGGTGCGCGGCGGGGTGTGTGTGTGTGGTATAGTTCCCCTTATCGGCAGGGTGTATTTCAATCCCCCTATTTCCTTCTCTTTTACTACAGAGATTTTATTTCTGTGCTTCTTTGTAAAAGTGAGGGAACGGGACGCCCCGGCGCCTTCCTTCCTGAAATCACATAAATGCTAACGAGGAACTAACCCAGCTCTGCACTTAGTCTTCTCCAGAGGTCACTGGAAGCCCCTGGTCCGCTCTGCCTGGCTTGTGCCCATCTTGTCTGACGGCCTGACCCTCCCCCAGTGGCTCCAGCATGATGCATTGTCTGAGACAGGCGTCCGGTTTTCATTGGGTGCCCCCAGGCACTAGAGAACCCACCGGCACATGGGAAGAGGATCCTCCATGTTAAAAACATGCCCCCTGTTCCTGGTCTGAATTTGGTGCAGACCGTGCCCAGCCCCTGCCGGACTGACGAGCCTCTGCTGTGAGAAATCTCCTCCCCACGATGGGGTGCGCAGACCGGGCGCAAGTCCCCCCAAAGCTGGTACTTCCTGCGGGCGCGGCCTGTGGCAAGGCTGCAGTCCTCAGCTCCGTTCTTGTTGGGCGTTTCTGAGCCCTTTGCTTGCTGGGAAAGTCCCGGGGGCTGGGGGTACCCCTGAACGGGACAGAGTTCCCACTAGTGGGCTCCCTAATGCCCAGTACAGCAGTAACTCCCCTCCCACCTCCATCCCTGGGTGGGGGTAATCCCCAGCCCCTCTCCACCCAGGCCACCTCTTGCCCTCCCCCTGCCCTGGTCCAGCCCCAGGGGCAGGAAGGAGCGACACCTGGGGGTGATGAGTGCAGCACTGTTTTATTGCAGGGAGTCACAGGCAATGAGCAAGGGGGGGCTGCCCCCCCGGGAAGCCAGGACAAGGCTGGGAGCAGAGGCGGGAGCAGGGGTGCCTCCAGCAGGGCAGAGTGGGGAGTTCCAGGCCAGCAGAATGGTGGGGGCAGTGGGACCCTGTGGGGGGGGAGCAGCCCCATCAGTACTCGCAGATAAAGGGCAGGTGAGTCCCGCAGCTGACGCTTCTCCATTGACCACCTGGCAGAGAGAGAGAGGGGTTAGTGCCCTCCCAGCTGGCACCTGGCACCCAGCCCACAGCAAACCCCAGATCCCTTGCCCCACACCTCCATAGTACCACTAACCTCAGATCCCCTGCCCCAAACCCCTGCCGCCACCTACCTTCATATCTCCTACCCCACAGCCCCACCTACCCTCGGACCCCTGCCCCACAGATCTGTAGTGCCCCTGCCCAAGGGCTCTTGTTCCCACAAGCAGTGACTAGATCCCCATCTCTGCCCTATCCTACCCCAGGGGGCTCCTCACCTACAGGGCACATGGTGACACGATTTCCAAAACCACCAGGGGTTCCCTCTGGCCCAGTTGGAGTAGTTCCAGGCACTGTGGTCAACCCAGCGGGGGTACACATGAAAGAACTGTGGGGAAGGGGCTGGGGTAGGATCAGTGCTGTCCCATCTGCAGGGTGCCCCAGGAAATCCCCTCCCCTCCAGCCCCCACGGGGCCAGGGCCATCGGTTGGGCTGGGGCAGGAGCTGCTCCTGCATTGGAGCCAGCCGGGAGCCAAGGTGAGGGGCTCTGGGTTTGCTGGGAAGTACCTGGGACTTGCTGGCACCAGACTCTGCCATGGCACCTCATGGGCAACCCAGGTCAGTGGGCCCCAAGGAGACTGCCAGCCATCTGGGGGTCAGCTGGACCCACACCTGAGCTACCAGACCCACCTCCTGGGGGCAAGCAGGGGGTGGTCTGGGGCAGCCCTGAGCGGGGTCCTGGCTGGGGACACACTGAGCCTCATTGGGGAATGGATCTCCCTGTCTGCTCTGCACTGGAGGGGAGGCCAGCCTCAGAGCTGGCAGGGCCCTGATGAGGGAGTCGGGGGAGGGGGTTCTGAGCCAGGCCCAGGCAGTGGGGGAATGGGGGCAGCAGGGCCAGACATTCTCCTTACCCAGCGGGAGGTGTAGCCCCCGATCCACACCTGGGCGTGGTTGGTGCGGCCACGCACCATGCAGCTCAGGCGGTGGTTGGTCGCACAGTTGTGGATGGAGGCCAGGCGGCCGCGGTAGCAGCGGGCACACACTTTCTGTGGGGAGAGGGGGAGGGGGACATGGGGCAGTCAGGGCCCAGGCACAGAGTCACATCCACTCGCCACCACCCCATGCACCATCCACTGCCCCTATGCCCCCCCATGTCACCCCTTCAACCCCTCCACTGCCCCCTTCCTCCTCCACTGCCTCCATCACCCTTCTGCCACCCCTTCAACACCTCATGCCCCCTTCACCATCCCCATGCCTCCTCCACTGCCTCCATGGGCCCCCCATCGCCCATGCCCCCCCTCCACTGTCTCATGCCCCCCCTCCACTGCCTCATGCCCCCTTCACTACCCCCATGCTGCCTCGACTACATGCATGGGCCCCCCCCCATCACCCCTATTCCACCCCTCCACCGCCTCATGCCCCCTCCACTGCCCCCATGGGCCATTCACCAGTTCCACGGGCTTCCCACCCCACTTTCTGACTCATCTGCCAGTCCTCCCCACCACCTGTGCCCCTGATCCACTCACCTGGGCATTCCAAAATGTCTTGCAATTGTTCACAAACACATAGCGACAGGTGTGGCCCTCCTGGCCAGGCACTGTCATCTTGAAGCTCTCGCTCTCTGTGGGGCACGGTGGCTCCAGCTCCCCGGGCTCCTCCTCGCCCTGCTCGGCTGGTACCTCCTGCTCTGGGGCGCCCTCATCTGAGGGTGGGTGCGAGAGACACCAATTGGCCCTTCCAGCTGCAAGACGCAGCCCAGATCCCAAACAATCCATGGAGGAGGGAGCAGATCTAGTGGCCGGGGGCACAGGTGTCCGGGATAGGGGGTCAAAGTGTCACTAGGGGGTTAGGGAACCCTGGTGTCTGGGACGGAGAGGCTCAGAGGGTCATTGCAGGGCCAGGGGACCCTGGTGTCTGGGCTACAGTGAGGCAGAAGGTTACTGGGGGCAGGGGCCCCAGGTGGCCGGAACAGAGTGGGGCTGGGGGCTAGTGAGAGCACAGGTCTGGGGTAACAAAGCCCTGTATTGTGCTTGCTGGGTCTAACCCAAGCCCATGGGGTCCATGCAGTGTCTGCTCGGGGGTGGTGGAGGTTCCCACTGTGGGCAGTGGCTGTGGGTCAGGCTCCCCACAGCGTGGGGGAGGGGCTGTAGCCATGGTGACTTGGGCCCCAGGACTTACGGAGCTGGCGAGCAGAGACGGCCCCCAGGAGGGCAAGCAGCAGGGACAGCTTCATCTCGGGCAGATCTGGGGGGGCAGACTGCTGTGAGACAGAGACAGATTGACTCCCCCACCAGGCCCTCCCAATCACTGAGCCCAGACTGACCTCCCTACCAAGAGTCCACCCCCTCCCTCCACTTAGCTCAGACTGACCCCACATCTAGGGACCCCCCAATCACTGAGCCATAACCTACCACCAAGCTCCCCTGGGTTGATGACCACCCCACAACCAAGGCAGCCTTTCCCATCTAAGGTAGGGCTGGGCCAACCAACAGGGAAGGAGGGAACCTGGGGCTTTGGCTCAATATGGGAGCAGAGGGGCTCTCATTCACAGGGACAAGGGGGTACATGCACACATTGGCTATGGGCAGAAGCAGTCAGGAAAATTCTAGCATGTGCTGTTAGCCTGTGGAACTCCCTGCCACAGGATACAAGGGGCCGAGAGCACTGAGCAGTGCCAGGCCTTTCTGGGCATCACAGCAGGTTCAGGGGCCAACAGTGAGGCCTCATGATCTCAGGCTCCAGGGCTGGAGCTGAGCAACCCCTGGGGTCAGGCAGGGATCTGCCCCTGCCACAGGGTAGGTGAATAATGGCAGGCACCTCCCCAAGGCAACCAGAACTGGCTACTGTGAGAGCCAGGCCCCTACTGAGTGACCCCACTCTGGAGCAGGTCCCCATTACCCCCCCCCCATAGTCCCTGGGGTCAACCAAAGACCCCCCGCCACCTCTGTGATGGCTGTGGGTCCTCAGTGAGCTCCGACAGCTCCAACCATCCCAGCCCCTTATGTTGGTCTGGAACAGGAAGCTGGGGATGGGGAAAGAGTCACTATCAACTCCCAGCCCCTTGTGCCCCTCCCACCCACCCCCTGCACCGCATGGCTTGTGACATCCCCACACCCAGCCTGGGCTCTGACCTATGAGCTGCCCTATGTTGCCACCTAGGGGCCATTGGCAGAGTTTATAAATGAGCTGTCTACAAAGTGCTCCCAACTCCCCATAGACCATAGAGGGTCTTGAGTTCACCCCCCTGCTGATGGTAGCAGAGAACTGGGCTCCCAGCCCCTCGGGGACCCACTTTAGAGAGACCCAGGATATAAGGCTGGGCTAGCATGTGCTGTGGGTCAGGAGAGAGGGGCACCGGCAGAGGGGAGCCAGTGCTGGGCAAGCAGGGGCTGTGGGTTGGGCTTGAGGAGTGCCAGGCCTCCACCCCACCCCCATCACAGCCCTGCTCTCAGGCCACACTGGCTCAGGGCGTCCCTGCCGATAAGCATCTCCTGCCGTGCTGGGCAGGTTTCACAAGGGCATTTCACACAGTAACGGCTGCGCTGGGACCCCGCGTCCGGGCTGTCCTGATAATATATGATGTTCTTATCGATAAACTAGGCAAATACAATTTAGATGGGGCTACTATAAGGTGGGTGCATAACTGGCTTGATAACCGTACTCAAAGAGTTGTTATTAATGGTTCCCAATTCTGCTGAAAAGGCATAACGAGTGGGGTTCCGCAGGGGTCTGTTTTGGGACCGGCTCTGTTCAATATCTTCATTAACGACTTAGATATTGGCATAGAAAGTACACTTATTTAGTTTGTGGATGATACCAAACTGGGAGGGACTGCAACTGCTTTGGAGGACAGGGTCATAATTCAAAATGATCTGGACAAATTGGAGAAAGGGTCTGAGTTAAACAGGATGAAGTTTAACAAAGACAAATGCAAAGTGCTCCACTTAGGAAGAAAAAATCAGTTTCACACATACAGAATGGGAAGAGACTGTCTAGGAAGGAGTACGGCAGAAAGGGATCTAGGGGTTATAGCGGACCACAAGCTAAGTATGAGTCAACAGTGTGATGCTGTTGCAAAAAAAGCAAACGTGATTCTGGGATGTATTAACAGGTGTGTTGTGAGCAAGACACGAGAAGTCATTCTTCCGCTCTACTCTGCTCTACTCTCAGCTGGAGAATTGTGTCCAGTTCTGGGCACCGCATTTCAAGAAAGTTGTGGAGAAATTAGAGAGGGTCCAGAGAAGAGCAACAAGAATGATTAAAGGTCTTGAGAACATGACCTATGAAGGAAGGCTGAAAGAATTGGGTTTGTTTAGTTTGGAAAAGAGAAGACTGAGAGGGGACATGATAGCAGTTTTCAGGTATCTAAAAGGGTATCATAAGGAGGAGGGAGAAAACTTGTTCACCTTAGCCTCTAAGGATAGAACAAGAAGCAATGGGCTTAAACTGCAGCAAAGGAGGTTTAGGTTGGAAAAAGTTCCTAACTGTCAGGGTGGTTAAACACTGGAATAAATTGCCTAGGGAGGTTGTGGAATCTCCATCTCTGGAGATATTTAAGAGTAGGTTAGATAAATATCTATCAGGGATGGTCTAGACAGTATTTGGTCCTGCCATGAGGGCAGGGGACTGGACTCGATGACCTCTCGAGGTCCTTTCCAGTCCTAGAATCTATGAATCTATGAATAACCCCAGAGCCGTTTCACCGCAACCCACAGCGCTGGGTGCCTGGCCACAGAGAACGGGGCAGCAGCCAATGGGCTGGTGCCATCTACTCCCTGAGTGCTGGTGTTGGGGTTCCCTCCCCTGCCAGCACTCCCTGGGGGGTGGCCCCTCAGAGCCAAGGCCCCTCCCCACTGCCATGGGATGGTGAACAATGGGGCTGGGACTGGAGTGGGGTGATCACCCAGAGCCTGGCACGTGGCCCTTCCCTGCCTGCGGTGACCAGGGGCGCTGGGACCCCAGAGCCTGGGGGGGACTGGCCAGTGCTTCCTCCACTTCCCATAGTGCCCCTCACACACAGCTGGCACTGATGCCTGCTTCCAACCGCCTGGAGAATGTGGGGGACCCCAGGTGGGAGCTGAGCTGGGGGCTCTGCCACGGAGCTGCCTTTATTTCCAGCAGAGCTTCGTAGACTCCAAGAGCCGACAGCCCATTGTGCCATCTATCTGCGCTCCTATGTCACACCGGGCACCAGCCCTGCCCTGGAGCTCCTGCCTCCCGCCCTGACGGAGCCAGAGCGCAGCCTCTCGACAGAGACCCCAGCCTGCACTGAGAGACTCTGAGTGACAGAGCTTCTGCCACCGCCTGGGCGAGTTGTCCCCAGGGAGAATCCCCTTCACTGTTCAAACCTGCCCCTTAGGTTTGCCCTGAATCTCTCTAGCCTCCATCTTCGGCTATCGGGTCTCACTCGGGCTTTGGCCACTGCAGCCTGGAGCCATCTCGTCTCAGAAATCCGCTCCCATGGGATGTGGTTGGCTCACTGCACCCTCCCGCCCCCCGCCCAGGCTGTGGGCCGTGCTCCAGCCTGTGATCTGTCTCACTTGGAGCACCCCTGATCCTGACGAGCCCCACAGCTTCGCTCTTTACGCACCTCCGAGACAGGCCCTCCTTCCTTTAGCTCTCCCCGTGTCTTGGCACATGTCCAGCTGGCTCCTGACCCCCAGGGCAGAGGTGTTGCCCCGTCAGGGAGACAGGGCAGGCAGGGAGGTCCTGTAGTAACACAGCAGGGCCCTTTCCATGCATGGCAGCATGGACTGGATCAGCGGAGAGGCCTCTGTCATTGGCCGGGCCATGCCAAGCTCAGGGCAGATGCAACTGTGGGCAGAAGTAACTGCCCCAAGACCCCCGGCTCAGATGGATGTATCCCGGCTCCCTCTGCCTCTACGTCTTCGTCCTCTGTTTCAGAGCTCAGTCCTTCCTCATCCCCTAGCCTGGGTGCAGCCTCCGGAGAGGGCTCGGCGGCCTCTGCCTAGTGCACGCTTTGTTCGCCCTCAGCCCCAAGCCCCTCCGCTGCCAGGCTCAGCCGGCAGCCCCAGCCAGGATACGGAGCAGAGCGTCTGTCTCCCATGGAGGCAACCTCTTTTGGACAGGGCAGAGGCCTCTCTGGGTTACCCCGAGCTCTCAGCGCCTCTCAGGCAGGGGGCCTGCTCCATTCGACCTCCCCGGCAGGTGCAGGAAGCTAGCGGGGCACCTGCCGGTAGATGTCGTGTGGACAGAGAGCTCAGGTAGCCAGGGCTTTCCCTCTGGGCAGTGCCTGGCACAGCACGCTCACGATCTCAGTTCGCGTCTGAACAGCAGCTGGCACAATGGGGCAGGCCTGCCGACGGGTCGGGGGGCAAAGGGGGCAATCACCTGGGCGGGATGCAGGGCTCCTAGGCATGTGCGGGGTGGTACCGGCGGCGGCGAAGGCAGCCAGGCGGGCATGCGAAAGCCCTGGCCGTGCCAGAAGAGTGCGCCCAGCAGCGCGGCCGGCAGCAGCTCACTGGGACACAGCCAGTGCAGGCACAGCACCGCTCAAATGTCAGGCGGACGGCATCCAGGCGGGCGCGGCTTGTGTGTGTGTGCACCAGCCGCTGCACGTGGTCCAGCTCCATGCCCATGTGGCGACGCCACGCCGGGCCATCCCTTGCTAGGGGGCCCATTGGCCGTTCCGCCCAGGGGCCCAGAATTGCTGTCGGCAGGCCTGCAACGAGGGCCCTGATCTCGGTGGGGGTCTGTGCAGTGCCTGGCACAATGTGGGCCCTGATCTCACTTGGGGGTCTCTGAAGTGTCTGGCACAATGGGACCCCGATCTTGGTAACTGTTATGTGAGAACCCACGGCTGGGAGGAGACAAGCCCCCAGCTCGAGTTCCTGCTCCAGGGCGCATGGGGCTGGGAGAGTTGAGTGTCTGGACACCAGCTCCTGTTGCCATGACAGTGCCTAGGGCCTTTGTCCCTGAGTCAAAGGCCTCGTGGGGTCTCAGCCCTCCATGTGATTTCTGGGGCTCCCTGTGACTCCTTGTGGGTGAGAGCAGCTGTGCCCCACTCCAGCTGCCCCTGAGCTGGGGGGAGCATCTGTGGCTGGGCTCTGTGGGCTGGTTGGGAGCTGGCGGGGACCCAGTGAGATGGGCTGGCAGGACATTGCTGGCTGGAGAGCTCTGAGCAGGATCCCCAGTGGACAATCTGGGGAGGGGCGCGGGTGGGAACAGGGGCTGAGGCCTGGTGCCATCTCTGGGGGAGACACCCCTGCTGGAGGGGCTGGGCAGGGTAACACCCTGGACACCCACAGGGGGCTACAGAGGGTGTTCAGCAGCTTGTGGGTCTAAGGATGCTACTAAAACTAACCAGGCTCCCACCATGGCTGACCCACTCCCCTCCCCTCCACCACAGCCCTGCGTGGGACTGTCCCTTCATTCCCGATAATAGGCCAGCCCCACCCCCCCCCCCCCCCGGGGGGGGCCGGGCCCCCCCCCCTCCACCATGGCTGGCCCCACTGCCCCCCCAGCCCTGTGTGAGACTGTCCCCCCATCCCCCTCAATGGCCAGCCCCACCCCACCCCCAGCCCTGCGTGGGACTGTCCTCCCATCCTCCACCATGGCCGGCCCCACCGCCCCCCAGAGCAGTGTGGGACTGTCCCCCCATCCCCTATCTCCCAGGATGGGCCCC